>NW_005872112.1:51263-90361 GCF_000147115.1 Myotis lucifugus
GGGGTCCCGCTGGGGTGCCTGGCCAGCCTGGGTGAGGGGCTGAGGGACGTTTTCAGGCAGGCCACACCCCCTTCAGGGAGAGGGGGTCTGCTGGGGTGCCTGGCCAGCCTGGGTGAGGGGCTGATGGCTATTTGCAGGCTGGCCAAGCCCCCCAGTGGGGACCCTCACCCCATGAGGGTGTGGCCATCCTGGGTGAGGGGCTAATGGCTATTTGCAGGCTGGCCACAGCCCCCAGATACTCAAGCTCGCAGTGGAGGCTGGCTGGAAGCAGGTATCTGAGATTTATTTAGCTTCTATAATTGAAACTTTGTTGCCTTGAGTGGAGGCCACAGCCAGCCAGGGCAAGTGGGAAGCTTGGCTTCCTCTATCGCCGGGGCAACCAAGCCTCCTGCTTGCTCCAGCTCCGTGGCTGTCAGCCACCATCTTGGTTGGGTTAATTTGCATATTGTCACTCTGATTGGCTGGTGGGCGTGGCTTGGGGCATAGCGGAGGTGCAGTCAATTTGCATGTTTCTCTTTTATTAGATTAGATATTGATGTTTGGTAGAATAAGGAATATTAGCAGGATAATTCTAAAGATAAAGAAGCTACTTTATAAGACAATATAGTGTCTCAAATAAGGGTTCTTTGATATGTGTCTCAAGTTACACTTGAAATGCATGTCACCAATGCTTAAGGTCAGTTGGGTTTTGGTCTTGGTGTAATCCAAAGCCACCGGGTGTGAGTGGAATTCTTTTCCTTACAATTACTTTATTAGTAGCAATACATCTAAATTCACTATCAAGTACATTTCACTTGATTGTGGTAGTCCTCATTTATCTGTGCTTTTCAAGGAAATGTTTATGTAAGTAAATGTTGAACACATCAAAAATTAGTATTTATTTATTTTTAAAATGTAGGTGGCTACTTTTTAATTTAATATTTAGCCACCTAACAGAAGCAGTGAGAGTGAGGTTTCCATTTCATATCTTCTAGTTTGCTTGTCATTTTTCAATGTTATCAGATTCTTTGCACCAGTGTGACTTCCATATCTAATCTGTTTTATGCTTACACAGACTTCTAAATCAATGTGCCTCAGGGTGGTTCTGACCTTTCCAAAAAGTATAAACCACCATAAATGTCAACAGTTACGGTGGGCTTTCTGCAAAGGCTCCATATTTATTAACCTCAGCTCTTTTGTTTGCTTGTTATTGGTGTAATTAGCTAGTTTATTGATATTGATAATAGGAAGAGAGCAAAGAGGAGGCCAGACATTATAAGCATGGTCATCTGGGCAGCTTCATCAAGAAACTGCAATATCACACTCCCCATGGGAACCACCGGTCCATTCCCTGAAGATCACTGGGGGAAAAAATCATATAAAAAGGTAGATGGATGCATGCGCAGTGAAGTCGGGGTGACGTAGGAAAGGTGCTTGTCTGTCAGTCTAGCCTGGGGAACAATGGATTGGCTAGGATGTGGCCCCTATCAAAAGCATGCAAAATCTTGGAAAGTTAAAATCTCCAGACAAAATCTCTTGTTCATGCTGGCTCCCTCTTGCTCTGTGAACAGCACTGTTCTCTCTCCATAGCCATGTGACCTTAAGCAATGCATGGCCATGGCTGTGCGAGCCTCACATGCAATGGACTGCAGCTGGGAACACAAGTTAAGCTAGCCAGAGGCTAGACTGGAATGGACTTTAATATGGAGCAGAAATCCTGGGCAGTGGCCTTTATTCTGGCCCTGCTGAAGACACAGTTGAACTCTTTCAATGGTGGGATGGACAGATAAGACCTTAGAGGGGAACACTCTTAATTTTACATAATCATTAAGGCTTTCTACTAACCCTCATCATCCCATGGGGCCTCAGGAAATTATTTTCCTCATGCACCCCAAGAACTTCACTTTCACTAATAACACTTCTGGGTTTTACATCTCTGTTCTGGCTGATCTTTTTTCTATATAATTTCACATTTTAGACAGTATCCACTTTCTGAATCACCCTTGGATATAAAATGCTTTATCTGTAAGTTACACAATTCTTCTAACTTCTTAAAAATCATTATGAAGTGTCACAAGCTTAAGACCACAAGATGCAGTTATATATGACACCAGAGGCCTGGTGCATGAAATTAGTGCATGGGGGTGAGGGGGTCCCTCAGACCAGCCTGCACCCTCTCCAATCCAGGACCCCACAAGGATTGGGCCTAAATCGGCAGTTGGACATCCCTCTCACAATCCGGGACTGCTAGCTCCTAACCACTCACCTGCCTGCTGGCCTGATTGCCCCCAACGGCCTCTGCCTGCTGGCTTGATCACCCCCTAACTGCTCCCCTGCCGGCTTGATCACTCCCTAACTGCTCCTCTGCTGGCCTGATCATCCCTAACTGCCCTCCCCTGCTGGCCTGATCGCCCCTGCCTGCCCTTCCCTGCCAGCCTGATCACCCCTAACCACCTCTGCCTCAGCCCCCGCTACTGTGGCTTTGTCCGGAAGGACGTCCAGAAGATGACCAGTCTAATTAGCATATTACTCCTTTATTAGTATAGATGATATGAGCTCCAGTGAGGCAGATTTGAATGTGTAAAGCATACATCTTAAATTTCTACCCAACAAACATCTAAATTCAATTGCAGACTAACAATTAAATGATCGTGCCCAATGTTTCCAGGTTTCTTAGGAGTTTGTACTTTTGTTTTTATAATATACCTTTAGTTACTCTAATTTAAATTTTGTGTCAGTTTCAAATAGCATTCTCTCTCTAAAGGTACAAAGCTTCCATCTTAAGCAACATTACATACTTGATTTCATTTATTGGAATGTTTATTGGGATGATCCATGGGGATGGATGACAATAATTTATATTCTGAAAATCGAACATTTTATTTGACTTCTTAATTTTTTCACCTTTTTTGACTTATCCTTCAAAAGAAACATTTTAGTGAATATAGTTACTTGATAATCTAATTGGACTTGAGTGATTACAAATTAGTTTATGAAACCTAAAATGCAGTGAAAATACTTTTGGAAAAGCAAAAAATAGTATGAAGATAGTTTAGTCAAAACACTAATTGAGAAAAGTTGATCAAGGATTATTAATGGATTATATGTATCAAAAATGTTACTCTTTTAATGATGGGAGTCTTTTGTTCATTTTTTAGATTTTTGCTATAGCATTAATGATTCCAATTCAATTTTAGCTTCAGGTACTGGGGATGGTTTATATTTTAGTACTCTTGCATTAACTGTAGTATATTCTGCTTTATGGACAGTGTGATTTTCCTTATTTCTCTTCTCAGGAAATTGTGGCAGCTGAGAAGAAGAAACAGAGTGTTGCAGAGCAAGTGATGCTGGACAACCTATGCCGGTGAGAGTTAGTCACTGGGACAGACATCCATTCAGAAAGTGTTCATAGCAGCACAACTTACAATAGCTAAGACCTGGGAACAGCCCAAGTGCTCATCCGTAGATGAGTGGATAAAAAAAGCTGTGGTACATTTACACCTCGGAATACTATGCAGCAGTATAAAAGAAAGATCTCTTACCCTTTGCAACAGCATGGAGGGACCTGAAGAGTATTATGCTAAGCAAAATAAGCCAGGCAGAGAAAGACGAGTATCCCATGATCTCACTCATATATGGAATCTAATGAACAAAATAAACTGATGAACAAAATAGATTCAGAGACATAGAAACATGGAACAGTCTGATGAATCACAGAGGAAAGGCAGGGGTGGGTGGGAAGAGGTTAAATGTAACTTATATGCATATATGCATAACCCATGGACACTAGCGTGGGAGCATGGGGCAGCTAGAAGAAGCCAATGGTGGGGGGACATCTAAAATACTTTCAATAATAAAGATAAATTTAAAAAAATACATTTCTTTTTTATGCCTGATGACCCATATCCTTGGCCAATCAATAAGTTGTTAACTCAGACATTCCCAAATTTTCTCTGTTCAATGCCCTCATAGTGTTTTAGTACTTTTTTCAGAGCACTCCTAGGCTAATAGAAATACCCATTATTTCTATTTATTAAATTTTTTAGTTTAAACAACTGAATGAGCATGCACTTCTAACTATTTAATGGCTTTGAAAAACAACAGCACATGAATTAAAAGAAGACATATTTTTCTCATTCTTAAGTAGCCATAATTACTTGCTAATGGGATGTATGTACCTTTTGGGGCCACTGCACAGTCTCTCAAACCTGGGACCTGTTTATGATGCTGCCACAGTCACGTTCTATTTCATATGGCACTTGCTGTTTACCACAGCACTGTAGAAAGCCCTGCTTTGCAAAGATGAGACTTCATTGAGGGAGTGTGTCTTATTGAAACTGTGAGTTACTTTGAGCTAGTAGTTCATGTGGTGTCCAATCAATACAAAATACTGTGTTTCCCTCAAAAACTAAAAATATCCTGCAGTGTCCCTGGGAGTTCCCTGGGGGCACCTCAGAGTGACTTGGTGTGGAGTTTGGGAACAGTGGGACTAACTATAGAATTGTAGAATGTAATCTAAGTTTCACAACCCTTAGAAAACTATATAAAGATTTAGCACCTGCTGTGCTCAATTGCATACGAATGTGTAAATACTGCGAGATTTCAAAAGAAACCGGAATAGTCTAGGTCTAGGACATCTTCGAGAAGAAGTAAGACAAGTTTAGCTTTAGAAAAAAGTCTTTGATTAGGTGGTGGAGAGAAAGAATAATATTCCACATGCATGTTTTTCAGTAAATTGTCTGAAATAAATAATTATACTTACAGTCTTCAATGTATCTCCTTCCATTATCTCATGAACTCACTTTAGTGATGTTTCCACCCCCACCATCCCACCACAAGGCGATTATTCATTTAACATCTGAAAAATACAGAATTCTGATAGCAGTGTAAATTTGCATTCATACATGGGCTTTTTTGACTGCCTACCAATATGTGAATGCTGGCACAATGGATTATCCCACTTCAATGTCGGACTTTGTGTTTTGTGGCGTAGGGCTGTAATCAGTGATCCAGAGCAAAACTTAACCACTGAGAAACCAGAAGGTGCTTGTGTCCTTCCAGATTCAAACATAACACCTCTTCGATTTAGGAAAAGAACACTACATGAAACAAAGTAAGAAGACTTACCAATGTAAATTGAGCCTGTGGTATTTATACATGTGTTTGTTTAAAATGTTATTTTGTGTCCACCTGAAGAGTTTTTTGCTTTTTGCAATTTAAAAGGAACTGGATTTTTGGAGTTTAGATTCTAGTCCTTCCACTTTAAGATATTGGGATAAAGTTTGCCCTTTAGGTTTTCTATCTGTAATTTAGGAATAACAGTCTCAGCCTTAGGAGAGAATAGGTATGTCCTTCTGTATAGAATATATGATACAGTAACTGGGACATTGGTATGTACGCAATATATATTGGCTGAATCTCATTGGTATGTATTACATTCAAAGTTAGCGTTGTTTAAAAGTTATTATTTTGCATTTTACTTTGTAGCTTATAATAGCTTTTGGCTGGAATGGGCTTTCACTGGCCTCTGTTGTATTTCACTTAAATTTCTCAACAACTTCACTGACTGTCGACATCTAGCCTCAGCTATAAAAGACATAGAAAATCTACCAGTTCCACTGCAATTATTTTATATTTTCAGACTGTAATTGTCAGGCAGTTACTTATAACTTTTATCTTTGTGTCTTATTCTTATTTTCTGGAAGCTTTAATTATCATGACTTCAAACATGTGAATGGACCATGCATTAATTTCCTACTGCTGCTGTAACAAATGACCACGAACAGTATTATAAAGCAACACAGATTTATCCTCTTACAGTTCTAGAGGTCAGACCCGTGGGAGGTGCCTTGACAGGTGCATTCCTTCTGGATGGTCAGGGAAGAACCTGTTTTCTTGTCTTTTTCAGCTTCATTGCTTGGCTCATGGCTCATGGCCCTTCTCCCCTGTTCCAAGCCAGCAATGGCTGGGCAAGCCTCGTGTTATCTCACTCTGACACTCTTCTGTCTCACGTGTTCCTCTGCTTCCCTCCTATAAAGACCCACGTGATGGCACTGAGCCACGTGGGTAATCCCGGGCAATCTCCTCATCCCCAGCTCTTTCATCTGCCATCGTATGTAAATTAACATATTTACATGTTCTGAGGATTAATTAGGACATGGACGTCTTTAGGGGACCATCAGTCAGCTATCACATATCTAAATCTCTCTCTCTCTTTTAAAGTTTTATTAAAATAAAATACACTCTCACAAAGTATACACATTTTGGGTGTACGGCATATGAATTTTCACAGCCTGAACAAGTTTCTAGATCAAGAAATAGAAGGGACCCTGTTCCCCAACACCCCGCCCTTGGTGCGGTCTCCCAGTTACTGTCCACACCCTCTGCCACAGCAGGTTGACTTCTCTGTCCTACTACCAGAGGTTATGCACTTCAGTGAAATCACAAAATGTAGACTCTGTTTCTGGCTTATTTGCTCAACATTATGTTTGTACATTTTATCCATGTTATTATTAATAGGTGTCCTTTATTTTCATTGCTGTACAGTATTTCATTATATACATATACCATAACTTATTTATGGTATATATGGTAAATGTCCATGCTTATGGACATTTGACACTTTATGAATAGTGTTGCCATGAACTTTTTGCATGCCTTTTTGTGAATATATGTATCCATTTCTGCTCAGTACCTACTTAGAAGTGGAATCACTGGACCATTTAGTATGCAAGTGTTCAACTTTAAAAAATATTAACAGCTGGCTGGGGTGACTCAGTGGTTGAGCATCAACCCATGAACCGGGATGTCACTGTTTCATTCCTGGTAAGGGCACATGCCTCGATTGTGGGCTTGATCCCAAGTAGGGGGCATGCAGGAGGCAGCCAATGTGTGATTCTCTCATCGTTGGTGTTTTTATCTCTCTATCCCTTTAACTTCTCTCTCTGAAATCTATATATAACATGTTTTTTAAAATATTGCCAAATAGTTTTCCAAAGTGATTGCAATTAACACTGTCACCAGTAGCAGTAAGAGGATGCTAATTGCACCATTTATTTGCTCCTGCTTGGTATTATCTATATTTTTTATTTTAGTTCTTATGGGGATGTATTGGTAATTTTAATTTACATTTCACTAGAGAATAATGAAGTTTAGTACTTTTACATATGTATATTGGTCATCTAAATATATTCTTATATGAAACTTCCCTTCAAATCTATTGGGTTATCTTTTTAATATTGGTTGTGGAACTTATTTATACATTCTAGTTACAAGTCCCTTTTCAATTGTATTTACTGAACATCTATTTTCCTACCCTGTGGTTGCCTTTACAGTCTCTTGATCAGAGTTCTTAATTTCAGTTTGCCATTCTTTCCATTTGTTGTTAGTGTCCTTTGTGTATTATTTTTTAAATATATTTTTTATTGATTTGAGAGAGATAAAGGAATGGAGAGGGAGAGCAGGAGAGAGAATAATCCATGCATGAGAGAAACATTGATTGGTTTCCTCCTGCACGCCCCTTACTGGGGATTGAGCCTGCAACCTGGGCATGTGCCCTGGCCGAGAATCAACCGGTGACCTCTTGGCTCATGGGTCAATGCTCAACCGAATGAGCCACACCATCGGGGCTTCTCTATCTTCTTTAAAAAATGTCTGCCAACCATAAACTCATTATCTCTCTGACTTTTAATGCCATTTATCAAGTTGTTATAAATTCATGGTAAGCTTCTAGGCTTTTTCTTTGGTCTCATCTACCTGTAATATATTTTTGCACCAATATAATTCTATCTTTTTTATTGTTGTTGTTGTTAATTCTCACCCCAGGATATTTTCTTCCACTGATTTTTAGAGAGAGTGGGAGGGTGGACAGGGAGGGGGAGAGGGAGAGAGAGAAACATCAATGTGAGAGAGACACATCTATTGGTTGCCTTCTGCATGCACCAAGACCAGGGCTGGGGATCAAAGCTGCAACACAGCTATGTGCCCTTGACCAGGAAGCAAGCCCATGACCTTTTGGTGCAGGGCCCGAAGCTGTTTCCATTGAGCCACACTGACTAGGGCTATAATTCCATCTTAATTAGTATTGCTTTATATAAAACTAGAGGCCCGGTGCACAAAAATTTGTGCACTCGGGGGGGGGGGGAGGGGGGAGTCCCTCAGCCTGGCCTGTTCCCTCTCGCAGTCTGGGACCCCTCGGGAGATAACGACTTGCTGGCTTAGGCCTGCTCCTGGGTGGCAGAGGGCAGGCCCAATCCCTAGGTGCAGCCCCTGGTCAGGCTCAGAGCAGGGCTGATTGGGGAGTTGGGGCACCGCCCCCTGTCATGCACAGAGCAGGGCGGATTGGGAGGTTGCGATGCCACCCTCAGTCACGCTCAGGGTAGGGCCGATTGGGGGGTTGGGGCACCGCCCCCTGTCACACTCAAGGCAGGGTCGATAGGGAGGTTGCGGCACCACCCCCTGTCACGCACAGAGCAGGGCCCATCAGGGGGGTTGGGGCTCCGTACCCTGTCACGTACAGAGCAGGGCCAATCAGGGGGTTGGTCGCTGCCCCCTGTCATGCACAGAGCAGGGTCGATCAGGGGGTTGGGAAGCTCCCCCCTGTCATCCACAGAGCAGGGCCGATCAGGGGGTTGAGGATCTCCCCCCTGTCACGCACAGAGTAGGGCCGATAGGGGAGTTAGGCACCGCCCCCCTGTCACACACAGAGCAGGGCCGATCAGGGGGTTGGGGTGCCGCCACTGTCACACTCAGGGCAGGGCCAATGGGGAGGTTATGGCTCTACCCAGTCACACAAGAGAAGGGCCTGTGGGGCGGGGGGAGGGGTTGGGGCACCGCACCCTGTCACAGAGCAGGGCCGATCAGGGGGTTGGGACGCCGCACCCTGTCACACACAGAGTCGCAGGGCGGTCAGGGGGTTTGGGCGCTGCCCCCTGTCACACTGATCCGGTGCCAGGAGGCCTCGAGGCTCCGCTAATCCCGGTGCTGGGAGGCATATTACCCTTTTACTATATAGGATAGAGGCCTGGGGGCCGGCTGGTTTGCCCTGAATGGTGTCCTGGATCAGGGTGGGGGTCCCCACTGAGATGCCTGGCCAGCCTGGATGAGGGGATGATGGCTATTTGCAGCTGGTCACACACCCTTCAGGGTGGGGGTCCCCACTGGGGTGCCTGGCCAGTCTGGGTGAGGGGCTGAGGGCTGCTTTCAGGCTGGCGGTTGTTGACTGAAGCTCCCAACTGCTCCTTTTTTTTCTCTCTTTTTTTTTTTATTCTGGGCCAGCTTTAGCTCTGGCTCTAGCTCTGAGGCTTCCGCTGGTTTGTTTGCGTTCTATAATCGAAACAATGTATAACTCCAGCTCTGAGATCCCGGGGTTTTGTTTAGCTTCTATATTTTTTACAAAGTTTCAAACTGCCAGCTCAGAGGCCGGCAGCGCAGGCGCGGAACGTTGGAGTCCTCCTTTACTGCAGCAAGCAAGCCTCATGTTCGCTTCCAGCTGCCTGGCTGCCGGTCGCCATCTTGGCTGACAGTTAATTTGCATATACTCACTGATTAGCCAATGAAAAGGGTAGTGGTCATACACTAATTACCATGTTTCTCTTTTATTAGTGTAGATACCTGCAGCTTGTTTATCTTCAATATTGTCTTAGCATACTGGGCCCTTTTCTCTTTAATAGAAATTTTGATTAAGTTAGTTTAGTTCTATGAAAAATCCTATGGGGATATTGATTAGAATTATTGAATTTATGGACTTCACCCCCTCCCTTTTTTAACACTTGGAGTGCGGGTGAATTTCCCGCCAAAATATAAGATGGCTCTGTCTTTTGGTTTTGTTCCATCCACCAAAAGGGTGGATTACAAACAAATATTGGGTAATACGCAGTTACAATCGGCCCGAGTTTACACGTTTCCCGCACTCCACCGCAAATCTATATGAACCGAGTTAAAGACGGCTCCCGAGGAGTACGCGCAATTCACGCGAGCCGACCTAACTCGTTTCCCGCACTCCAAGTGTTTATTCCCAATAGAAGAAGATAAAATTCTGCTTTATAGAGTTAAAAGCAGAAAATTGGCATGTCTTCTCGTCTTTTCCTTGGGAATCAGCTGCCTGCAGAAGTACACATTCTGTTCTATGCATTATGTTTTACAAGTACCTCCCCAATGAGAATGAGTGAATTAGTCTGTTAAATTCTAGCATCAAAGACTTAACTTTGATTTTGTTGCTGTATTCCTAAACTCAATCAATAATAAAATTCATATTTTGATCTTGACCTGCTGAATTCTTATTTCTGTATTGGTTAAGAACTTGGGTAGGTTATTGGTACTGCTTATCAGATACCTAAAAGCCCAACATGGAACTTTCCATTAATAATATAGATGCCTGTTTACTTCTTTTATGTTTTCAAGGAGTCACTAGACTCATTGAAGCTATTACTTCAACTTATCACTGTTATACTGAGTTCTGTTCACCTTTGAGAAGCAATATAATGTAATGGTTATGAGCAAGATTTTTTCTAGCTTTGCCATGTACTAACTGTATGTCTATGTAAAATTTATTTGTGAAATGGGGATAATAATACTTACTTCACAGAGTTATTGCAAGCATTAAATAAGCCAATACACATTAAAGTGATTTTAATAATAACTAGTGTCTAGGAAGTTCTCAATAAATGGTAACTATTATTAAAGCTGTTATTTTCTCAGCATTTAGAGTTGTTTGTGGCACATAATGGGCATTCAATAAGCACATTAATACTAATGGATTAAATTGAATTGAGATGATCAAGCTTTTATGGCTCTACCCTGTGTTCACAAACTCATTTGGTCTACTGCCTCTTGTTGGCTGTATCTTGTTTACCTTTCATAGAGACCTAGATTTTATAGAAATAAAACATTTGAAGATCTTTATATCCCTTGCTATTTGCATTGTTGCAATGTTATTACATCTGCAGGATATATCATAAGACTATTTAGGAAGGCGATTAAAAATATATCACTGAATCTTAAGATTTCTTAACATAGAGATTATTGGTAATAGAGTGCCAAAGTGTGTACATTGGCGCTTTACTTCATATTATTAAACAGAACTTTAAGAAGAGCAATCTTTGTGAGATCACTCAGTGCTGTCTGAAGGCCATAAAGATTAAATGTCTGATCTGAGGTCTCATAGACCAATTCCAAGGCTAAAACCTCATCGAATTCTCTTTTGCACTCTCCTGGATTTTGGTAAGAAATGTTTTGAGCTACCCCTACTGAAAACCTGACTGCTAGTGACTTAAACAAGTCAGGATTTATTTCTTATATACAACTAGCTGCTGGACGTTGTTGTTGGTTTTACTTCAGTAGCTCAGAGATGGCACAGCTCTGGGCTGACTTCTTCCAGGTTTGATTGGCCTTTCTGACATGGTTGCTTGATGACTATATTGGCTCCTAGTGTCATATCCTTGCCATGTTCACAGTCAGGAGCTCTTCCCATGCCTCTCTCTTATCTGGACAAACCAGTCTTTCTTGGGAGTTTATTGGCAGAACGGGGTTGCTCGGTCACGTAAAATTGAAGAGGCTAAGAAAGCAAATTCTATGGTGGAAGGGAAACAAGGAAAATAGGGTTAGAAATGCCATCGGGTTAGCCCTGCAGCAGTGCCAGTCACAAATATGCTATCTTAGTTGAATATTTATTTTTATAGCTCTATGCTACTATACATTCTAACATAAAAGTTGTTCATGTCTTACGTGCCATATTTTAGGTTTATACTTATGTGTCTGCTGCAATGATCAATCTGGAAAAAAGAGGTTAAATGGTCATCTTAATGCCATGTGTGCATTTCAAAACATTAACAACTTTTTTTGTACTTGTATTGTTTATCAAATGTATGTAACTTTAAAGTCATTGTTGACAAATGTGTTTCTTAACAGGATAAGAACACATTCAACATTAACCGAAAATATGCTTTCTCATAAAGTGCAATTTGACTGTAGGATCATATCAAGGTAAATATAAATTTATTAAACTTTTAAATCTTATGATTATAAAATGTATCCTATTTTCAAATAGAAATGACAATAATGAGATTAGTTAAATTTGTCACAAACAAGTGAAAAATGTGAATTTAGAACAAACATTTTTAGGTAATATATATCAATCTGTTATAAAAATTATAGGAAGTATGAACCTAACTAAAAGCATTTTAATTAGAAGTTATTTAAAATGTGATTTTAAAATGTCTTTCGAAAAGAAATAGAGAAGTGAATTTTTAAAAGGTATATATTACTACCAGAAGATTCTAAGCCATTGAAAAAATAGCCTTTATGTAAGCTGCTTTATATAATTTCATGTTAATGGCTTAAGTTAGAGTAGATTATTGATAGATGCAAGAAGATAACAAAGTAGATGATTCTTAACTCTTTTTTCTCTGTCTTATAAACTTCCAGTAAAATGTAAATGCTACTTGATATTCTTTGTGTACACTACTGGTAAAGTCTTTTTTTTTTAAATTATCATGTTTGTTTAATGATTTTAAACTTTCTTGGACAAAGGGTAATAAATGCACATCCTTGATTGGCTTCTTGAAAACTCAACGTTTTTTTAAAGATCTTTCACTTTACCTTAAAAGTCTATATCAAATTAGTAATCTACTTATCCATGTTCATATCAGTGTAAGGTAAAGCTTTTTCTCCATCCAAATCTAACTAAAATGGGCACTGCACAAGCCGTGGCATGTTTTTCCCGTGGCTTCCCCTCCAGTGGTCGGCAAACTCATTAGTCAACAGAGCCAAATATCAACAGTACAACGATTGAAATTTCTTTTGAGAGCCAAATTTTTTAAACTTAAACTATATAGGTAGGTACATTGTTATTAACTTAATTAGGGTTC
Organism: Myotis lucifugus; assembly: GCF_000147115.1. Classification (NCBI taxonomy): domain Eukaryota; kingdom Metazoa; phylum Chordata; class Mammalia; order Chiroptera; family Vespertilionidae; genus Myotis; species Myotis lucifugus. The sequence goes on from NW_005872112.1 coordinate 64,109, forward strand.
TCCTAAGGCTTAGGAAGAGCCACACTCAAGGGGCCAAAGAGCCGCATATGGCTCGCGAGCCGCAGTTTGCCAACCAGGGCCCTAACCCCTGCTCATTGCCACACACTCCAGGGAGTCAATATCATCCCTCTGGCGTGATGATTTTAGCTTATTATTTAATTTGAAAGTGATCTTATTTGAAAAGCTTTGATATTATTCTCTTTTTCTAGAAATGGACGTGATGCTTGCAGAGAGCTGGTTGGGTTCTTTTTTATTCATGATCAGTCCCTTACAATTTACGAATATCGGCAATTTGGGAAAAATAGGTATGCCATAAAGCATTGTTACATCTCTCAAGATGACTACTTCTGAGAGCAGCTGACTAATTTCACATTCTTGTCATTTAACTTCTAGAACAAATGTGCTTCCTTTTATTAAAAAAAGCACTTATAGTCATCAGTGTGGGCGAAGAAAAGGCAAACAATACCAACTTGGCGATTTTTATATTGTAAGTTTGTGTATGTGTACAAAGGTTTAATTCCAGGTGTTGGATTTTCTGGGTCCTGTGGGGCTGGAGGAGTGGGCTTCTCTTCTTAGCTGGTTCTCCTTCCTGAGCAGGGGCATTTATTTGTGTGAGTGGCCAATGGTTGATGTTTCCCTGGAGGTTCTGCCTCTCAGACTCAGACCCCAGTGCTCTGAATCGAAGCATAGCTTTTATCCCCTGTAATATTAGCTTCTGCCCCCACCCAAATCCCCAATGTAAGCCCCGAAGAGCTTGTTTCTTGGTACTTTTAAAGGCTTTCCAGGGCCCTAACATTTTGCTCAGTGGTTAGAGCTTCTGCTTCCAGAATGAACCTGTCTCAGGTTGGATTCCGGTCAAGGCCACCTACCTTGGTTGCAGGCTCAATCCCTGGCCCTGGTTGGGGCACGTGCGAGATGCAACCAACTGATGTGTTTCTCTCACATCGATATTTCTCTCTGTCTCTCCTCCTCACTTCTACTCCTTCTAAAAAAAAATCAATGGAAAAAATATCCTCAGGTGGAGATTAAACAAACAAACAAACAAACAAAGGTTTTACAGGGCTGTGCCACTGGGCTAGGGGCAGTGCTCCACCTAAAACAGGCTTATCTTCTGGGGACACATGGTTTTTCTCCACACAGAGGGGTAGTTGGCTCTGGAACTGTCATATATATCTGATAGTCAGCTTATCTTTGTGATTTTTCCACCTCATGTAACTCCTGGCATATGTTGTATCACAAGGAATTCCTAGAATGGGTTGATAATCTATAATAATAGAAGCATAATATGCTAATTAGACCAGATGTTCTTCCGGACGAAGCCGGGGCTGCGAGGGAAACCCGGGTCCCAGGTCCCAGAGGGAAGCCGGTGCCAGTAGCTGGGGGAAGGAAGGCCTATTCTTGCATGAATTGTGTGCATTGGGCCTCTAGTAGATAATGTTACAAATCTGTATAGTGCTCCTATATTTTAAACCATTATATTCACACTAGAGTCCTGGTGCATGAAGTCGTGCATGGGTGGGGTCCGGCTGGCCCACCCCAAGCGGGGTTGGGGGGGGAGCGATCAGGGGCAGGGCCAGTTGGGGGGAGGGCCTCAGGCAGTTGGCCAGACAGCCTCACCCCCTCATAGAACTCCTAGTGGAACTCCCGGTTGAGGGGACAATTTGCATATTAGCCTTTTATTATATAGGACTAGAGGCCCGGTGCACAAAATTAGTGCATGGGGGGGGGTGTCCCTCAGCCTGGCCTGCACCCTCTCCAATCTGGGACCCCTCGGGGATGTCTGACTGCCTGTTTAGGCCTGATCCAATAGGCCCCAACTGCCCTCTCCTGCTGGCCCAATCACCCCAAACTGCCTTTCCCTCCCGGCCCAATCGCCCACAACTGCCCTCCCCTGCCGGCCTGATTGCCCCCAACTGCCCTCCCCTGCCGGCCTGATCACCCACAACTGCCCTCCCCTGCCACGACCCACCTTCTCTGCCAGGACCGGCCCCCTCCACACTGCGTGGAGCCATGGGACCCCCAGGCCTCACTTCACAGAGTGGCCACCAGGCCCCGCCTTTGCTGTGCACATGGCCATCTTGTGGCGGCCATCTTGTGACGATGTCACGCGCGAGGGTGCGAGGACCACCTAGGTTTTTATTAGTTTAGATGTTATCTCATGATTACAATGCAGCACTATCCACCGTGATCATTCATGTAACAAATACTGTATATTCATAGGCTAAGCATTAGAGAGAGCACAGTGGGTAAGTCAGACCCATTCCCCGCTTTTGTTGAGTTTAGTCTAATGGGAAACATTGTCAGATAGGAGGGGTAATAATTTAGATTTGTGGAGTCAAAGAAGGCTTCATGAAGAAAGCGCCATCTAAGTTTCACTAGAGGAGGAGTTAGCTAGATTGGATAGGGAGATAGGAGAGGGGAGGGGAAGTCTGTCTGGAGTATAGAGTTCAGGGTTGGTGGTGTCAAGAATGAGTCAGAGCTCACTAACAGCAGCCTCTGTTAAAGAGTTACCTAAAATGTGTTGGGTTCGATTCTGGGTCAGGGCACATGCTGGGTTGTGTACTGAAGGTCACCGATTAATGTTTCACTCTCCTTTTCTCCCTTCCCCTCTCTAAAAATCAATAAAAAAACACATATCCTCCAGTGAGGATTTAAAAATAAACAAACAAATAAATGAAATGTGTTGGGGAGTCATTGAGAGATAAGATGTGGACGAAATGTGGAGAGAGAGGTGACATCAGGTTTGTGGTTTAGAAAGACCTCCAAGTTACTATGTGGGAAAGAGATATGTTAAAGACTAGGTATAAAGAACCAGATTGGATTGAAATATAGAGATTTAGGAAGGAGGTTATGACAACCTGAAGTAGGCAGGTGACTGTGTCTGTGAAGCTAATTAGAAAAATAAAATGAAAAATCTTCTTTAGGAGGTAGAATCAGTAAGATGTAGTGACTGTCAGGTGAGGACAAACTTTACATCTTAAGCTGGGATTAAATAGAATATACACAAGTCACTCAAGTCTGCCTCTTGAGAACTGGAGAAAATCAGCTCCGACTCCCACTTCACAACCTGCGGAAAGGATGTCTAATGCCTACCCCACGACTGAAGTTACCTCTGGCTCTGAGTGCTGTCTCCAATAACTTAGTGTGGTTTATGATTTATTCTACCCTTCCTGTTCTATGTCACTTGAAGCAGATGTGGAACTCTGCTCCCTTTTATGATTTCCATCAAAGAAAAGAAGAAAAGAAGGGAGAGAGTGGGGGAAATCTGTACGCAAGCCATGTACATGATGCTTTGTGTGTATGGCAGACAATTTGAAAGGCACATGGAGGGAAGTTACTATTGCAGCAGTGTCAGCAGCTTACAATTTATTAGACATTCTTATTCTTAGATATATGTCCCTTGAGTATTTCCCATGGTAAACGCACCTCCTCTTCAATATTCTAAATTTGATTCCTCCCATCTTTTTCTCCTCCCTTCAATACTCTATTTCTTTATGCAGAAATATTCTACTGTGTCCTTCTTTATTTTGGGGGTGAGGGTGTTACTTCTGATTTCCAGATGTTACTCTGGAACTTTTCTATGTGCCCCACCAAGGTCTTTTCCTAAACACTTCCTAAAAGAAACTTTAGTGCCTGCTATTAAGATAATAATCAAACAAACATACACACATGCCCACAGGCACACATACATAAAAAGAGCACCCACATATGTTCATTCATGTGCATGAATGTATAGCTTCAGATGCACGGACACAGATCACATGGATGTAACCTATGTACACATGAATATATACACACATTTGCTTTTATGTATGTTCTTATGTTTATAACCCTACTACACAACCCACATAGTCTCTTCAACTGCTTATTATTATGATTTGAAAAGAATTTATACACATCTACACTAATAAAAGAGAAACATGCAAATTGGCATCACTCTGCTACGCCCACCAGCCATTCAGAGCGACTATGCAAATTAATCTAACAAAGATGGCAGTTAATTTGCATATGCAGGCAGCCAGAGGGGAGGAACCAAGCCTCGCTGTAGCCTCAAGGCTAGGCTTCTCCTCTGCGGCCCGACCAAAGGCCTGGGTCCCGAGTGCCGGAGGAAAGGAAGGCCCATTGCGTGAATCTTCGTGCAATGGGCTTCTAGTTTCAAATAAAGGAGGAAGCACTTATAGTTACAAGTTTTCTTAAGTAAATGCTCCAGGAAAAAGGAGAGGAAAGAAATCTCTTCCATTATTTTTAACAGAGAAAATTAAACTTCCCATTTGACCATATTTATATGAGTGACTTAGAGATCAAAATAATAACAATATTCTGAGTAGATTAAGTATATTTGATAGGAATATTTTATTGAAGTCTTTAAGTTCAAATCAGGTTAAAAGTAGGTTTTATGTTTATGTGATGTTTGTTATCTAAAGACTAGTTGAAAAAGTGTGATTGATCTATCACAGTTCATCAATTTGCAGTACATCTTTCTGTGCATCAATAGCTCTATTTTCTTTCTTTTTTAAAAAATATATTTTATTGATTTTTTACAGAGAGGAAGGGAGAGGGATAGAGAGTTAGAAACATCGATGAGAGAGAAACATTGATTAGCTGCCTCCTGCACACCCCCTACTGGGGATGTGCTCGCAACCAAGGTACATGCCCTTGACTGGAATCGAACCTGGGACCCTTGAATCCGCAGGCTGATGCTCTATTCACTGAGCCAAAGTGGTTAGGGCTAGCTCTATTTTCATTTGAATAATCTGTCATTTCTTCCTAAGATTCTTATGAAGATCGAGTTCTTATATTATTTTTCTACATGGATTGTTAAATAGATGATTATTCTAATTCAGAGATTGATTGGGAGATTAGTTCCTTTATTTTCCTATATTATTAGTTGAAGCCTGTGTGACTTCTAAATGGTCTCTAAAATGCTTTTTAAAAATCATTATAAAAGTATACCGTGTCACATAGTAAAAATTAAATATTTAAAATTAGTATTAGTTGTATCTTACTTCTTCTAGACATTATAAGCTTTAAATAATTCATCTGTTAATTTTTTTAGGGTGCAAACTTGACATTTTTAAGTTCTGATCATCTCAGACTTCCAGAAAGCATAAAAGAAAACACATTACTTATCCTTCGAATCACAAATATTGATCGGGTATCTTCGGATGATCTCAGGTAAGTAACACATGCATTTGTCATTTTGAAGGAAAGTGAAAACACTGTTATTTATTATCTTAAAATTAAATCATTTCCAAAACATTTTGTCTTAAGTTAGATTTATATTTTTTAAAACAATGCATAGCCATATCTGTCTATTTTATTTACCTCACACTCCATGTGTGGAAACAGTTACAATCAAGCAAAGAACAAAAATGTCCCATTTTATGTTGAAGAAACTGTATTAATTGGCCTTTGCTATAACACTTCTATTTTATAAAATGCTAAGACAGAAATAACATTTAAAAGATGAGATACAGTACATCACACTATAGTTTAATTTCCCCACATTTTAGTGTGATGTTTTGTTTTTATAGCATTATAAGTGTCTTGGGTCCTACATGTTACTAGTGTTCATTTTTTGCTAATATCCATAATGTAAAAATAATTCTATGAATATAAAAGGCTTTTAAATGAATTGGACCTATGTTAATTATTTTTATATATTCTATTGTTATTGCTGAGTGCTTCTTAGAGGTAAATATAGTGCTATTCGGTGTTTCTTAGTGATAAATATAATTCATTTTATTGTATGGCTCAAAGTGAATGCATTTTTTAGTTTTCCAAAATAGCACTTTATACTTTGCAAGGTAAAACTGCTTTTAAATTTAATAGTTTTAATTATTTTAAAAGAACAATGAAATGGCCACAAAAATGAATATAATGTTTAAAGATAATTCTTGGGAGGTTTTAAGGATTTTAGCCCTTGATTTAGCATATTAAATCCTCCCAGGTATGAAATCAGCAGGCGGAAGGTGGGATTTGATTAATCTCTAGGCACTCTTCTAACTTTGATAGAGTTTCATTGAGACTTGAGCAGGGAAGAGCTGAGAGTTTCCACACTCAGAGTTACAAAAGAGATTGTATTTTTTTCATTGTTAACATGTCCATTGCAGAACTGATTCTGTGGAACAGGAGGATGATACAACCAGGCAAGAGGCCAATGATAGGCTGGTCTTCAAAGCCATTCAAGGTCTGTGTCATTTTAGTATACTCTCAAGTATTTTAAATTTTTAACAATTTTCTTTGTAAGTAGTAAAGCAGTATTTTTCAGGTATTTCTTAGTTTTATGACACTTGACTTATATTTTCTATTTGCTTATCTTTTTTGCAAGTTAATTATGTACATATACATATATATGGTTTCCCAAAAAAATGTATACACATACTTTGAATAATTATAAAGGCAGTTTTTATTAAAATACATTTCATTTTCAAAATTGAGCTATCAGCTGTTAAAGGGTGTATATATATTTTTTTGGGGGGGGGACACTGTATATGTATACAAGTATTTTAAAGATTTCTCCTACTTTAATAATCCTATCTAACTGAATAACTAGTATTATATGAATTATGAATTTAACAACTAGAAAGAACTAGGCAATATGGGTTTATTCATGAACTGAATCAAGTAGCTAATTTTGTAATATAGTACTTGTCTTATGCATTAGATGATATCCGAAAGAGATTTGTAGTAGTTTAGTGTAAAAGAAAAAATGAGAGATTGGGAGCCAGATGTGTTTGGACGCTGTCATTCAATATACATATAATTGTGTAATTCTCTTGTACCTCTTTCTTCATCCTTAAAATGCAGAAAACAATTGGTTTTATTAACTTTACATAGTTGATGTAATATATGTAGGCTTTGGACACTAACACATATTACAGATTTTATTTCTAGAGTCTAATCTTCTACTATAGTATACTAGGCTCAGACAATTCTTTTGTTGAATTTCTTAGTCTAGAAGTAATCACAGAGAATCATCATATAATTTATGAATTTTGATAAATCCTGATTTATAATTTAAAGATGATCACAGAGTAAGAAGACTAGAAACATTTTAAAGTTGTAGGAATTGGTATTTGAAGTCTCAAATATTCTTGATGCCATTGTTTGTAAATTGTTTATTTACATAGTCAATACAATATTTGTCACTATTGTGTCAGGTGATATTTACTTCCTCTATATATTTTATTTACTATGTTATTAGTAAAGTTCCCTATATTTCCTTGAGATGGCACAAACTGCACTAAATGAAATCACTGACCCACAAAGAGAATACTAGGGGCCTAGAATATAACTTCTTATGAATTCCTGGAAGAAAGGATTACTTTCAAATGTATCAGTACAGAATAACACTCCAAGCCTTGATGCTCTTTCACATAGAAGTTTTAATTTGAAACTGTTTTAGACATTTTGAACTGATCATCTTTGAGTGACTTGCCTGGTTTCAATTTTGTAATTCATTTGAACAACAAAAACAGAGGAAGGAGATGAAAAAATGTGGGATTGTTAGATGAAAAGGATGCCTAGAAAAGGAAATTTTATTTGTAACATTTAGGTTATTTTCATGCTGATAAAGTGAAACATTGTTTTCCTATATTTAAAAAATAACACTTTCACCACACAGTGGTGCTATAGTTCTGGTATATTTGCATGCAATTTTATATATAACCTTCTTTATTAAAAGGATTCTATTTTTCAAAGTTTTTTTGTCAGTCATACATACAATTAGGTTGACATTACTCATATCAGTTACATCAAGTTTAACTTTCTTACATGAGAGACAATTGCAATTTGATAAATTTGTGAACAGGAAGTATTAGTTTCCTTCTTTCCTTTTTCTAAACAGATAAGCTAAAAGAACAGCTACATAAAAGAGGTGTCCGTATTTTGACTGCAATGGGAAAATACTTTCGACAACTGGACAAGGAAGGAAATGGACTTTTAGATAAAGCAGATTTTAAGCAAGCTCTGAAAGTCTTTCACTTAGAAATGTCTGAAAAGGTATGCATACAGATACTTCACTGCATGAATGATTTATTATTCTTAGGTGATATTCTTCACTTCTCTACTGAAATTTTAGTAGTTCATTTGTCTCCTTCTTCTTCTTTATGCCCCGTTATTAGTATTAAGCCACCAGGTAATACGCCCTGTTGATTTTTTAAAATTTCAACATTCATTACTATATATATATATATATATATATATATATATATATATATATATTCACCTCCCCCCCCCAAAATGTGTACACACTTTAATAGCTGATAACTCAGTTTTCACTTCTGCTCAGGTTTAACTGATTTGAAATAATGGGTGAAGCTAGACTAAGCTTTGAACAAAGAAAATTTATCCTAAAGTGTTTCTAGACTTTTTTTTATGGGGATACCCAAAATATAAAGTTTATGGTACAAAACCGACAGTAGTCGATGAATTGAGGGCACATAAATACTTAACAAAATGATTCTTGATGTTTGGGATTCCATTGCTTTGAGTTATCAGCAGTGCCTGGACCAGAACAGTCATCAGTATGACAACAGGCATTGACCAAAAAAAAAAAAAAAATTCATTTCTATAGATTATTTTAAATTTTGAAAATGAACTATATGTTAATAAACACTGACTTTATAATAATTCAAAGTGTGTATACATTTTGGGGGGACACTCTGTATATTTAGAGCATTTTAACTAGCCATTATCCAAAGCTCTGAAAAGATATGCTCTGTCCTCAAAGGTCTTCATAATAAAAGGATAGAAATATATAAATGATTACAAAATAACATGTGTTAAGTAGAACATGCTTTCAGAACACATGGGATAAATTTCAAATCAGGTTATAGGGAAGGAGAGGGAAGATCATAGAAGGATTCCTGGAGGAGGACATATCCCAGCTGAATTTTAAACATGAGGAATTAAGCAGACAAGAGCGGAAGGGTGTGGATCAGACAATGGATCATTCACAGAAAGGAGAAGCGCATGTGAAGGCATGGAGGGGAGAGGGAGTGTGGCCTGTCCAGGAATTACAAGTTGTTCATGCCCTCAGTCCCCACCCCCAGAGCCTTCGCACATACTGTTCCCTCTGCTGTGGAGTAATCTTCCTCTAGACCAGTGGTTCTCAACCTTCCTAATGCCGCGACCCTTTAGTACAGTTCCTCATGTTGTGGTGACCTCCAATTTCATTGTTACAAATTGAACATAATTAAAGCATAGTGATTAGTCACAAAAACAATATGTAATTATATATGTGTTTTCTGATGGTCTTAGGCGACCCCTGTGAAAGGGTCATTTGACCCCCAAAGGGGTCGAGACCCACAGGTTGAGAACCGCTGCTCTAGACCTTTGCATGCTGGATTTTCTCATCATTCAGGCCACAGTTTTCTCTACGGAGAGTACGGCCCTGGCACTTCTGTCTATAGGAGCACCCATCTGGTCCCTGGATCCCTGGTCTTCTCTCTACCATTTCCCCATTTTCTTTTCTTTATGCTACTTTTTAAGTATTGTCTGGCGGTGCCTGCAAATGGAAAGTAAACCCCATTAGGGCAGAGGCCAGGGCACTTCTTATTTCCTGTTCTATTTCTTTATTTAATTTTAGTGATATTAGAGAGGGGAGAGAGAGAGAGAGAGAGAGATCTCGACCATGGACTGGTTGCCTCCTGTATGCGAGCCCAACCAGGGGCAGGAGTCCCAACAGGGGGCAGGGAGTGAACTCACAACCCAGGTGCACGCCTTGACCAGGAATCGAACCCGAGACCCTTGGGTGCATGAGATGACACTCTAACCACTGCACAACCAACCAGGGCAACCTTGGTGTCTTTATCCATGATTACATAGGTAATAAATAACAGAGATAAAACTGGAACCCAGATAATTCAGTCGAGTCTAGTACTCTTTCTTTATATATGTGTATATATATTTTACTTCAGAGAAGAAGGGAGAGAGATAGAGGGATAGAGAACATCAATGAAGAGAGATAATCATTGATCGGCTGCCTCCTACATGCCCCCACTGAGGATCAAGCCCCTAAACTGGGTATGTGCCCTGACCGGGAATTGAACCATGACCTCCTTCCTGGTTCATAGGTCAAAGTTCAACCACTGAGCCACACTGGATAGGCAGTCTAGTACTCTTTCTGCATCATCACAATAGTTCCCTTTTTGGTTGATTTGTTAAATTTTTATGATTAGATTCAGGAATAAAAACAAAAAATTATACAAGGCATCTAACAGAGAGAGAAAATTTTATGAGAATATGAGTAAACTTCCCCTTTTTCTCTTATATTTTAAACATTTCCTCCCCGTCCCGTCGTTCACCACCACATGGAGATTGGCCATGCAAATTAAGTGGCTATCAAATAAGAATATAAACAGAAGCATGAACATATAGAACAGACTGACAGCTCTCAGGGGGAGGTGGGCAGGGGGAGGTGGGTACTGGGTGAATGAAGGTGAAGGGATTAGGCAAAGGACATATATGCATTACCCATAGGCACAGACAACAGTGTGGAGATGGCAGAGGGAAGGGGTTGTGGTGGAAGTGGGCACAGGGGGGACATCTGTAATACTGTAAGATAAAAATAAAGTTAAAAAATCTTAATATTAGAATAACTTAACATATAGAAAATAACCTTTTCTTTTTAAACTTGCTTTACTAACCACTTTTCTATTGGTTATTTCCAGTTTATAATTATTACTAGAGGCTCGATGCACAAAATTCATGCAAGGGGCTCGGCTCTCACAGCCCCGGCTTAGTTCGGAAGGTTGTCCGGAAGGATGTCCAGTCTAATTAGCATATTATGCTTTTATTAGTATAGATAATAAATGTTGCAATACATATCTTTGTGCAGCCATCTTTGCACAAATAAGTAAATATATATATGAATCACCTAGAAAAGAAATTGGTATGCACCGTAAATAGCTTAATTTCTATAGAGATCCTATCATTGAATAAACCTCAGTTTTCTTCAACTAATTATCATTTTTCATTCTGTACCATATCTTGAAAAAAGAAGGGGGTTATATAAATTTGTTGCCACTTTTGGTAACTTATTCAAGTTTTGAAAATTATTCATTTTAAGCCTCAAGCATTGTCTTTTAAATCTAGTATTCCATGAGTTGGGTTAGCAAATTCATTTTTTCCTATCCATATTAGTTATGAGTTCACACTTAAAAGCCCATTTTACAGACCCTTAAAGTCTGTATCATGTATAGGTCATTAAGGCAGACAAAAAAATGTATGGGTTGCTGAGATTTAGTTTTTCCTACTAAAGTTTTATTTGAAAAATTAGGAGGAAGTAGAAGAGAATATTTTTGGAGGACCTGTTATTACTGGAAAGGGGACCTGGCCTGAGCGAGTCTGCCTCAGGGCCAGCAGATAGCGTGTGGGTTCTTCGCTCCGTGCAGGAAAGAGTTTACAACACAAGTCCAGGTGATTTTGAGAGTACGCTTACTACAGCTGGGGGCAGTGAACCAAGGAAGAGCCTAGGATAGAAGCAGCAGCGGGAGACTAGGCAGGGCTCACTGGAGAGTCGGAGGAAAGGGCCTTGGAGACAGGCTCAGGGGTTAGCCCTGGATGAGCTGGTGCTGCTGCCCATTGCTCCCCTGGTTGCAAGTCTCCTCGGGACCCTTCGAATTCAGGAGATGCACCTCTGAGAGGGAAGAAGGGGGGGAAGCAAAGGTGAGGGCATGCTCCCAGGAGAGGGGGTATTCCTGGCCTTTTGTTTTGAGGTTTTTTAAAGGCTGGGCATTTAGGGGAGATCTCAATAGATTATTCATCAGCTTTTCCAGGCGTGTCCTTTCAGAGTCATGGTCTCTACTGATTGGTCAGGGCCAGGGGGTCGTTAGTCATCGCAGCTGGTCCTGGCATCACCTGCTTGGATTTGTGGCTTTTCTGGGACTGGAGCTGAAATACCATTATTTCTAGGGAGAGGTCAGAGGGTCTAAATCACATGCCCAGCCATACACCAGGGGAGGAAAGGCCACCCTGGGGGTGAGATCTAGCACTAGTTTTGCTCATTGCTAGGCACCTGGCTTTCCTACCCTTGGAGACCTTCTGTGCCTGGCTGTAAATTGCTTGGCCAGTTTGTTCAGCTATCTGTCTCAGTTTCCCTGGCCCACAAGCAATTTTCTTAACTTCTTACTATCCTGCTTCACTATTTTTTGTCAATCACCTTGCAGATGTTTTGTTTACATTCTCATTGAAAGCTAACAACTGAAACCTGAATTTAAGAAAATCTCATGGTGTGATTTCTTTGTTATTAGGAACTCTGGAAATAGAATATTCTATTAAATAGTGCATTTATCAAAGCAATAAGTGGCAATGGTAAAATGAACAAACTAGCATAAGAGATTTACTCAGAATAACACCTTATGCTGTAAATTGTGGAATCATATTAGAATCATTCAAATATTATGCTTTATACTTTCAAGCCTGAAGACTAGGAGAAATACAATTACTGGTTCTATTGCTATTGGATGCATTCCAGAACCTGAAGTGATTTTTTAATTGTCACAGATATAATATGTAAAAATAATTAAATGTCCAAAGCCAAGTAAACAATGAGCACTTTTATTTTTGTATGGAAAGAAAATGAATTTAAAATGACAATTTGTTTCTTATTGTCACTCCTAAATGATTATTAAATTTACAGAACTGTTCACCACAGAGTTTCTTTAAATAGCTTTCTGAGTGCCTTTGAATGGATTTGGATATAATTTTTTTTTTGGAGGGGGGGGAGATTTTCTTAAGTCCTCTACCTTGTTTAAGAATATAAAAGATGTAACAAAACACTATGATCTTATGGTCATGTACAACTTTAAGGTGTAAGAGTCATTGGTCTCTGTGTATTATTTCTAGGATTTTGAGTCTTCATGGCTAATTCTGAATGACAATGGCAATGGCAAGGTTGACTATGGAGAATTCAGACGTGCCATTATTGGTGAAATGAATGAATACAGAAAATCATTTGTTCGAAAGGTAACTAAGTAATCTTTTAAATAGTTACTTTTAAAAAATATGTTTTTATTGATTTCAGTTAGAGCAGTGGTTCTAAACCTTCCTAATGCCGCAACTCTTTAATAAAGTGTCTCATGTTGTGGTGACCCCCAACCATAAAATTATTTTTGTTGCTACTTAATAACTGTAATTTTGCTACTGTTATGAATCGTAATGTAAATATCTGATATGCAGGATGTATTTTCTTTGTTACAAATTGAACATAATTAAAGCATAGTGATTAATCACAAAAACAATATGTAATTATATATGTGTTTTCCGATGGTCTTAGGCAACCCCTGTGAAAGGGTCGTTTGACCCCCAAAGGGGTCTCGACCCATAGGTTGAGAACCGCTGCGTTAGAGGAAGGGGAGGGAGAGATATAGAAACATTGATGAGAGAGAAACATTGATTGGCTGCCTCCTGCAAGGCTCCTAGTGGGGATTGAGCCTGCAACCGGAGCATATGCCCTGACCACGAATCAAATCGGTGACCTCCTAGTGCAGTGGTTGGCAAGCTGCAGCTGGTGAGCCACATGCGGCTCAGTGGCCCCTTGAGTGGGGCTCTTCCACACTTCCACAAAATACCACGTGCGGGCAAGCATGTACAGTGCGATTGAAACTTTGTGGACCATGCGCAGAACTCTCCCAGGATAAATCTAAATAATTTATGCATATATTTTAGGAAAATAATATAAAAGGAAAATGAAATATGAATCAAATTTTGGTTCACAAATTACTAATTCCATAAACACTGCTGTCTCCATAAACTACTAGCTATGTGACTACTGGTAATACTTGAGTGCAGGTTACCTATCTCGACCCCGAGAAAGAAGATACCTACCAAGAAGGGCTCCTGGTGGCTAACTGGTCTCAAATTTATAAATAGAGCCTAACAGCCCTGTCTAAACAGGGCCCTCACACAAACCTGCACCGTGTTCCTGCTGTATGAGCCAGCCCTTATAGAGGAGTTCCTGAAATAATGTTTCAGCCAATAGGACTGAGACTTCCCTGTTCAGTTGGAACTGTGCAGCTATATCCTCATTAGCATTTTATTGACCTATCAGATCAGCTCACTGACCAATCAGGGCAGTGTGTTTTGGACCAGCCAAACTTCAAGGATTTGGAGTTCTCTATTGCATGAGGATAGACTAATTAAGGTCCAGGGGCCGGGACTTCTCTATAAGTCAGCTTTCCTCTGGCTCAGGGCGAACCTATGACATGCGTGTCAGAGGTGACACGCAAACTCATTTTTTTGGTTGATTTTTCTTTGTTAAATGGCATTTAAATATATAGAATAAATATCAAAAATATAAGTCTTTGTTTTACTATGATTGCAAATATCAAAAAATTTCTATATGTGACACAGCACCAGAGTTAAGTTAGGGTTTTTCAAAATGCTGACATGCCGAGCTCAAAAGGTTCGCCATCACTGGAGTACACTTTCCCTTTCTGTTGAAGACCAAAGACTGTTTTCCCGAGCTGGAGCTGCAACACTGAAGATATCTCCTCAGGTCAGAATGAAGCAGAGCTCAGAGCGGAGCAGAGCAGGCACTCCGGACAGGAGCAGAGCTTTGTGAGAGGGGCCTCACCCAAGGGCCACCTCTCAGAAGACCATCTTGCAGCCATGCTGTTTCACACTTGAGCTGTTTGAACTGGATAAAGTTTCCTTTTTCACTGTACCCCAAATTGGGGATTCCTGTTGACAGTGAAATGGTGCCAACAATCATCAGTTGGCACCTTATATCTTGCTCCAATGCCTTTCTTTCTTGCATTCATGATGCTTCCTGCATATACCAGTTTAGTATTTTTAAATTGTCTTGTTTAAAGCTTATAAATAACTACTGCAGAATAATAAATGAGGTTTGCGTGTCTAATGATTTCATAGAAAAAAATAACATTTCTCTTATTATTTAGGCTTTTATGAAACTAGATTTCAACAAAACTGGCAGTGTGCCTATCATAGACATAAGAAAATGTTACTGTGCAAAGAAGCACCCTCAAGTAATTTCAGGTAATTATTATGAGGTAAAATCCATTAGATTTCTAAAATGTTAGTTAATGAAAGTAATATCTTCAAGTAATATTAGTATATAATGTAGACCTGAGGCCATTAGGGGAGGAATAAATCATTATGTTTTAAACTAGAAAAGTGAGAGCTCTTTGACCTTCATTTAAAAATTCTCAGGTCTATTGTCTACTTATTTTTTCTTCGATGTTTATAATCAAGATTGAACTTTCATTTTCTATTCAGCTAGTGAGGAATTTGAGTTAAAAATAACAGAATAGATATAGAGAATAGATAATTACATGTGCAAATTCTCTGAATTAGTTTCACTGAATGTGCTTATACTTGAAGATTTAAGGCAGAATGAGGGAATGTCTTTCTCTAAGGGTAGAGCTACACATATAATGAAGATATAATGAAAATTTGAAGATATAGAGAACATCTCAAAGTAATTCTAGAGACTCATTACCCTACTATATTTCTTCTGACTTTATATAATAAAAATTCACTTATAAATACATAATTGATTTATAAGTGAATTTTTATTATATAGAAAGCATTTGGCCACTTTACATTGCATTTTCCTTTAAAGAGATAGCAATTGCTATTATTTAATCTTTAAAGCCTAAGCGATTGTTACGACCAAACGACCAGAATGACCAGAACAACAGGCCGGTAGCTATGAAGCGAACTGACTCAGACCTTGCTGCTAGGGCCCTGACAGCACTGAATCTGGTTCACCCGCACCACGGACCCAGGCAGGAGGGAGGAAGGAGCCCAAATCCTTATGGAATCAGCCGTTGGTTAGCTTGCTGCCAGGGCCAACCTCCCCCAGTACCTCCTGCCAGCTGGCCAGGCCAAGGGACCACACCTGTGCACTAATGCATGCACTGGGCTTCTTATATGTACATATATTCCAGTCCTTACATTATAGAGTTTCATAGTTTATATGTACTATAAGTATCTAATAATTTTTGAAATTTTTTCATGAATGGTTCACTAAACACATTGCTGTGTAGTTTGCTATCTTATTCAACAATTAGAGGCCCAGTGCATAAATTCATGCACTGGGAGTTAGGAGGTCCCTCAGCCTGGATTGCGAGAGGGCACAGGCTAGGCCGAGGGACCCCACTGGTGCACAATCAGGCCGGGGATGGACTCGGGAAGTTGGCCAGCTGGGTAGGGGCTGCTGGAGGGCTCCAGGGCATGTCTGGCCCATCTCGCTCAGTCCCAATCGGCTGGACCCCAGAAGCAAGCTAACCTGCCAGTCGGAGTGTCTGCCCCCTGGTTGTTAGTGCATGTCATAGCGAGCAGTTGAGTGGCCTTAGCATATCATTAGCACATTATGCTTTGATTGATTGAATGGCTGACCAGACGACCAGACACTTAGCATATTAAGCTTTTATTATATAGGATATGTTTTAGAGCTATTTCTAAGTTAATCCATGTTGAGCTATCTTATTTTTATCTGCTGCATGTTATTCTTTTAAAAAGTCAATATATTATAATTGAGTGCAGGTTACCTATTTCTTAGCAAAAAATAGTGTGAAAACTTATCTACCTGGCTAGTCTTCTCTTGGAAGACTTTTAATTTCTACCTATTATGTGCAACCAACAAACTAATGAGTTTGTTTATTTGGCCTATTTTCTTGGGGTAATATCAAGACCTAGAATATCAACATTACAAGTTTTAATTGATACTTGCAAAATGCTTTGTAAGACAGCTATACCAAATTATACTGCCATTAATTGGAGATTTTATTTTACCTCAGATTTTTGCCAATCTAATAGTCTATATTTTTTAAATTTGCATTTCCCTGGGGAGATTAAACACATTTTTGTATGTAATTTATATTTAATGCATAATCTCTAATTTATAATTTTGATTATGTACTGATAAATACTATAGAAGGCTATTATTCTAGAATTTTCCTTTTTTAATATTAAAAAGATACACTGTAATTACTTTGATTTATTTCTGTTATTAACCCTTTCAAATAGTTTATTTATTACTTTTAATTGTGAAGTGAAAAAAAACCAAGAGAATTTGTATGAAGATTAAAGCGAATAATCACCACTGGCTTTCCAATTTTTAATAATATATTTCAGGTCAAAATAACTTAATTTGCTTATCAATGACTAAATGAACTACAGTTGCTGAAAGAGAATTTCTAATATTATTTAGTTATATGTAGTATATATGTTTTTCCCTTAAAAACCATGCCATTCCCTGCTTTTTTTCCTTTAAATTGTCATACTAAAGATAAGAACAAGATAGTTTGCCTTTTTCAAAATTAGGTGCTTTCAACACCATGTGTTTTTCTCTTTGTCTTCTCCCCTCTAATAATCTTAATTAAACTGCTTAAGTAGCTCTAGTCTTTTTATTTTATTTTATGTGTTGGTGAATTCTTGGTGAAGGTTTTGTTTTGTTGTTGGATAAACCTTTGTTAGTTTAAGTAATTAGATACCTTGTTTTTACATTCACATTGAAGGAGATAAGCTAGCAAACCAAACAACCTTAAAAAGAAGAAAATCTGTTACTGTTTTAAAAAAACAAAATTTTTGTTAAATCTATCATTACAAATTATAATTTATTCACATGCCCATTTTTAGGATGTATATTGTTTATAATTTAATTTCAAATTAAGGCTTTTAGATCAGACCATTTAATTACAGAAAATATTTTCTTTTTAGTTTAAATCATTTATTTTAAAAAGTATTTTCAGCTTTAATAGAAATGGAATTTATCAAGTGTTTTTTATGCACTAGTATTAGAAATCTGATGCTGTTTATTAAAATATTAAGAGGATGCAAAAGAAAGGTTACAAACAATAGAAGGTGGGTATTTCCTGGGTGGGGATACAACAGAGGCATACAGTGCTTCAATATTTGAAACAAATTTAAATAAAAATGTTTTTCTTAGAAAAAAAATAGTGTGAAAACTTATCTGTTAAAAATATGAATGGTAAACAAAGAGAGAAATCTCTTCTGCCAACATGTATATGTTTTTATATACATTAGATCTTGATTATCCTTGACTAACATTCAATCACAAATTTACTATATTGTTTTATATTACCATCTCTGTATGGCACAATTATTCAGTCCTTGTATATTCAACCTGTTTTTTAAAAAATAATCACTGTTCTTTATTTCTTATACATGTTTTTAAAAGACATTAAGCATTTTGCTATTCAAAGCAGATTTTATTCTTTTAGTGTGAATAAACTGTTATCTAAGTCCATTATAGAACCTCTAGTACTTGAAAAAGATCCAACTCTGACCATAATTTTGCCTGTCCTATTAGACAAACAATTAAGGCAGCATTCTTATTTAAGTTTGTTATTTTAAAGGAGACTTAAAATGATTTATACCAACTATCCTTAAATAAAACAATAAATTTTAAAAAATAAAATGATTTATAGAGCCACAGAGATTTTTCTAACCCTTTTCTGCCTTTACATATGGGCTTCTGTTTATTTTCTTTGTGTATTATCTGACCATCTATAGCTTCCTTTAATCTCTTAATCCTTTTTCTTATTAAAAAATTAATGAATGTCTTTTTTCCTGCTGTACTCTCAGATCCTGAGAGTAGATCAGTGCCAGGAGGGTAGGAGTGAAGGGGTGGCAAGTTAATGAGCAGAGTGCTCTGATGGAGCACCTGCATTGGGTGACCAGTGGAAGCTCCCCAAGAAAATGGTATTTAAGCTGAGATCAATCTCCCTCTCTGACCATAATATGATCAAAGTTACTTATTTAAATAGCTTATTGTTCTCTTTCTGAATTAAAAAAATCAAATGAATTTTCAGAAGGATAAATCAGATATTTTATGTTCTCTCTTTAAATAATAAACTAAAGAATTACAATTTTTTAAACATATATGATTCTCAATAGCATCTTCTTATAGGATAAAGTCAATCTTATTTAATATAACCCCATGGAAATAGCCTACTTAATGTCAGAGATTAAAATATAATGATTTAATCAAGTGTAAGGTCTTCCACAAACATTTCCAATGGCCTTTGAATCTTGTGTTTGAGCAATGCTTTTCTAGCTGCAGTCATGAGTAACTGATTCACAAAATAACTAATGCCTGAATGGGACATGCCTTTTACACATGACATCACTGTGTTAACAGCATGTAAATCTTTGAAATGATTTGAAATGATTCCTTAATGAGCATTAAGCAGAGTCCTTTAAAACATTAAGAAATACAAGAATGCAACAGTTGTAGCTGCTGTTTTGCCTATAGATATAGGATGCACCTTATCAGAAGTTTAAAAGATACCTCCAATGTGTGTTAAAGTCATTACCATTAAATTCTAGTTCATGCAAGAAAATGTTTAAATAAATTACAGGGTAGTTTGCCATAAGATTTCAAATTGATGAAAAGGTTTTACAAGGCGATTAAGTATTTCTTTACCATCAACGGTCATTTTCCTGTACTTTTATGGAGATTGTTACATCATCAATACTATTTTGCAGGCCATTCCACAGAGGAAGAAATCAAACTATCTTTCCTGGAAACATTAAAAGAAGCCTGCAGCAAGTCTGATGAAGTCTCATATGGTGAATTTGAAGATTACTATGAAGGTCTAAGTATAGGAGTAGTAGATGATGAAGATTTTGTTACTATTTTACGTATTCCATGGGGGATTTAGTTTTTCGAAGTTAGTCCTAAGCATTTTAAAGGAGAGATGAATTCAATGTGAAGTATGATCAAACAATGCAATATAATTTTCTAAAGCTCTATTCTTTTTTCTTTCCTTTTTTTTTCTCAAAAGAATTGAGTCTAGAGAGAGAAATATTCAGAAAGACAGATATAGGGGTATGTGTATGTTCAGGTGCAAGTATGATTGTTCACTTGTCTCTAAGTTTAAAAAAGACCCTGCTTGAATATATTTCAGAGGTCTTTTTTTTATTAGACTTCAGAGGAAAGTAACATCTGTATCAAACTATATGAGATCATCTATGTAGTAACCAAGTTTCTTGTCCCATTTTTTCCCTATTCATTTCCCAAAATAAAATTGCTACTCTTTTCAATTTGATAAATGGGAATTGGACCCCAAACTTATGAGACTGAAATAGTTCAAACATATGAAAATGTTAAAGGAATGAAAGGATATGCAAGATAAATTTTCCATGCAGTGTGATTATGGATGTTTTCTGTAACATCAATATTTTGAATGATAGAGGCTTAGCCCTAAAATGCTTATTTAAACACAGACTTGTGAATTCTTGTCTTCCACATTGTGTGTTGTTGTTTTTCAATAGAACACAATGTAATTATTTAGTAACCAGTGCTATTCATCTTTTTATTTTATTTTTAACTACAGACCTTATAACCTGCACAGAATTATTATTTAGCTAGAAACAATACAAAATAGGAGATGGGATGTTTTCTTAGATTACTGAATAAACATCTCGGAAAGGGCATTGTCACATACATGGACTGAGGGATAATTTGATAATTCTTAACCAAAATGTAAAAAGATATTTTGTGTCCTAAGATGATTATAAATTATTCTAAACATCTTTTTGTTGTTGTTGTTGTTGTTATATAAACAACTGAAACAATTCCTTCTAAATAGATATCACTTAATGGTTAGAAGTGATGTAATCACTTTTTCTAAATTCTCCTATGTTCTTCACTTCTCCTTAGAAATACAAAGAGGGAAGTTTATAGAGTTGTTTCCAAGTTCATAATTTTACATTTTTATGTTAATATAAATTATTTAAAAAACAGTGTTGAATAAAATAAGTGGCTAAAAAATGAAAATATATTCTGTGTAGAATACAACTTTTTGGCATATAACTTTATTCATCTATACTCCTGGCAACATTTTAAAAAATGTGATGTGTGTGAACTAAATAAATTCAAAGTAGTATGTACCTTTTCAAGATTTGAGAAGGTACCAAAACTCACTGCTAAAATATCAGAAATACTATCTAATAAAAGGGTACTATGCAAATTAACCATCACTCCATCACAAAGATGGCGGTGCCCAGTCCTCTCAGCCTCCAGTGGAGTCGCCCAGTCCTGGGGGGGCGGCCGCTGAGAGTGGGCAGCATGAGGGGCCTGGCGGAATGCTTGCTTCATCGCTGTGGCAATGAGGCAAGCGTTCCACCCCGGTTGCAGAGGGCCTCTCGGCAGCAGGCACCGAGCGGCCAGCGATGGGGCTGTGGAGGGGGGGAACACTTGGGTTGTCACCTGGCGAGGAGGCAAACTTCCCGTGCCCGGCTGCGGATGGGCCTCTGGGCCTCTTGGCGCGGAGCAGCCAAGCCCCGCAGAGAGCTACTGATGCATGGATTCGTGCATCAGTACAGTGGGGCCTTGACTTACGAGTTTAATTAGTTCCGTGACGGAGCTCGTAACTCAAATTACTCGTATGTCAAATCAAAAAGTGAATGAGTGAGACACGTGATGCTGGGCTGATGTTGTGGCGTTCACTGTGATGTTCGCTGCGCCAACTAGCGGTGGGGTATCTGAAGCTGGCTTGTAACCCGAATTTTAGCTCGCAACTCAAAGCAAAAAATCAGCCGAGAGACGGCTCATATCTCAAAAAACTCGTTAGTCGGGACACTCGCAAGTCAAGGCCCCACTGTATATGTATAACTATTTTAGTGTTGTTTTCACTAGCAGAATTCTTTATTTCTTGGAGTTTTTTTTTTTTAATTAGGTTATTGTAATTAAATCAAAGTGTTGGAAGATGTTTTTAACACTGTTTGTGAGTCAGATTTTTTTACTTGGAAAAATTCATCCAACTATAGTCATCTTAAACCCTGTAAATTGCTCTGCTGTTAAAATGACTCATAATACTGTGGGTGCTCAGTATGCATGTAGTATTTTTCATTGATAAAATTATATTTAGTTCTCCTTAACAAATCTATTCTCAATTTTGTTATGCCACATTTCCCTGTGCATATAATCAGAAAATGTATAGGCTGTTATATTATTTTAAAAAAGGAGGAGAACCTTTTTGGGGATTTAGCATATTAATATGACAGCATACTTTAAAAAAAGCCTCCACCCTATAGTATAAACATTCATATGTGATTATCTGTGGGAAGTTTATTTAAATGATATAACATTTTTGTAGTTAATTTCTTATTTTACACAGTTATTCTCATGTAGAGTTAGAAAATACATATTCAGTGTTGTTTGTTTTATTTCATTAAAATACAATTGGTGGCACAATAAATCATTCTGCTTTGCCTCAATGTCTGCATTCTTCTTTGACTTTTGCACAATAAAATCTATTATTTAATGTTCAATTCAATAGAAGAGCATCTAATAGGAATTACATTTTTCAAACATAGTAATTGACTTTTGAAATTCTAGTCTTAATCTTCAAGATTTTAAATATCTCTTGATTAACTTTAAAATATTAAGTTAAATGTTGTAATGATGGTACACAAAGTTTATAGTTCATTTTATCATTCTCTAGCTCTTTAAAGGGTAGTTACTTGTTCTAGTATAGAATTGCTTTCCCAGTTAACAATACTATTTATTGAATTCAATATATTGATTTACTTTACTCTTTCTATTCTTATAAATAAAGTTTTACAGAAATTTCAGGAAAATTTCACATTGTATCAGAAAACTAGAGCTATACTTTAAGAATATTTAGCTATATTTAATTAGGAAAAATATACATGTGCATGATGGAGCGATTACAGTATAGACAAAAGTGTATGTAACTGTTTTCTTCTTTTTAAAAAATCTTTATTGATGAGAGTATTAGAGATGTCCCCCTTTTTCTATTCCTGTTTTAAATTTTATATTATATAAATATATATTGATTAATGAAGTGATTGGACAGGAAGAGTTACCTAGAATAATTCATAATTTTGATATAGATATAAAACACATTTTATTAATTAGTTTGGATTTACAGTCAGTTTAAGTTGTCAGTTACTAATAGAGAAAATTCACAAATTTTGCCTACTGCAGATTAACATGCCTTTGTGGGATTATAGTTTATGTGCTATGAAAAACTATAATCACTATTGGTTGACCAGCGAGGGCAAACATCTACAGTGAATATGCTTAAAGAAGTAGAAGGCACTGAGCCTACTCAAGCCAAGCAAGAGAAAAGAGAATCCTGTGGGTTGACAGGATGTATTGGTATCTACACAAATAAAAGAGAAACATGCTAACTAGTGTACGACCGCTACCCTTCCCATTGGCTAATCAGCATATCCTTATGCAAATTAACTGTCAGCCAAGATGGCGGCCGGCAGCCCTGCACTGAAGCAAACAGGGAGGCTTGCTTGCTCCAGTGACTGCGGACTCCAACGTTCCCCGCCTAACTTGCCGGCCTCTCAGCTGCAACTCTAAGCAACTATGTTGCAAATATAGAAGCTAAACAAAACCCTAGAAACCTGCTTTCAGTCAGCCGGGCTTCAGCCAGCCTGATCGCAACATTGTATCAATGTTTTCAGCAGCGAGGCCTCAGAGCTAAAGCTGGCCCAGAATAAAAAAAAAGAAAAGAAAAAAAGGAGCGGTTGGGAGCTTCAGTCACCCGCCAGCCAGAAAACGGCCCTCAGCCCCTCACCCAGACTGGCCAGGCACCCCAGTGGGAACCCCCACCCTAATCCAGGACACCCTTCAGGGAAAACCAGCTGGCCCCCACCCGTGCACCAGGCCTCTATCCTATATAGTAAAGGGGTAATATGCCTCCCAGCACTGGGATCAGCGGAGCAGCGAGGCTCCCGGCACCGGGATCAGTGTGACAGGGGGCAGCGCCCAAACCCCCTGATCGCCCTGCGGGCTCTGTGTGTGACAGGGGGCAGGACCACAACCTCCCTATCCGCCCTGCTCTGTTCATGACAGGGGGAAGGCGCCCCAAACCCCTGATCAGCCCTGCTCTGTGCCTGATAGGGGGGAGCTCCCCAATCCCCTGATCGCCCTGCGGCTTTGTGTGACAGGGTGCGGCGCCCCAACCCCTCCGCCCCCCACGGGCCCTGCTCTGTGTGTGACAGGGTAGGGCCATAACCTCCCCATTGGCCCTGCCCTGAGTGTGACAGGGTGCAGCGCCCCAACCTCCTGATCCACCCTGCTCTGTGTGTGACAGGGGGCGGTGCCCCAACTCCCCTATCGGCCCTACTCTGTGAGTGACAGGGGGGAGCTCCTCAACCCCCTGATCGGCCCTGCTCTGTGCATGACAGGAGGGAGCTCCCCAACCCCCTGATGGGCCATGCTCTGTTCATGACAGGGGGGAGCTCCCCAACCCCCTGATCGACCCTGCTCTGTGTTTGACAGGGTACGGAGCCCCAACCCCCCTGATGGGCCCTGCTCTGTGAGTGACAGGGGGCAGAGCCCCAACCCCCCTGATGGGCCCTGCTCTGTGAGTGACAGGGGGCAGCA
Organism: Myotis lucifugus; assembly: GCF_000147115.1. Taxonomy (NCBI): domain Eukaryota; kingdom Metazoa; phylum Chordata; class Mammalia; order Chiroptera; family Vespertilionidae; genus Myotis; species Myotis lucifugus. Next base: position 88,476 of record NW_005872112.1, read on the forward strand.
CCCCAACCCCCTGATTGGCCCTGCTCTGTGCGTGACAGGGTGCAGCGCCCCAACCCCCTGATCGGTCCTGCTCTGTGAGTGACAGGGGGCAGCGCCCCAACCCCCTGATTGGCCCTGCTCTGTGCGTGACAGGGGGTGGCGCCGCAACCTCCCATCGACCCTGCCTTGAGTGTGATAGGGGGCGGTGCCCCAACCCCCCAATTGGCCCTACCCTGAGCGTGACTGAGGGTGGCATCGCAACCTCTGTATCCGCCCTGCTCTGTGCATGACAGGGGGCGGCGCCCCAACTCCCCAATCGGCCCTGCTCTGAGCCTGACCAGGGGCTGCACCTAGGGATTGGGCCTGCCCTCTGCCACCCGGGAGCAGGCCTAAGCCAGCAGGTCGTTATCTCCCAAGGGGTCCCAGACTGTAAGAGGGCACAGGCCGGGCTGGGGGACCCCCCTCCACCCCCCCAGTGCACAAATTTTTGTGCACCGGGCCTCTAGTCTATATATATAAAAAGCCAGCGACCAGAACACCGTAACGACAGGAATGACTGGCCGCTATGATACCCACTGTGGCCAGCAAACCAGCCTAATCAGGGGATGGGGCCGGCCAGCCAACCTCCTGCGGCCCCTCCCCTTTGTCGGCCCTACCCCCAATCCCACAGCCCCACCCACCCAGCCAGTCCCTCCCCTAATCGGCCTCTCCCACCCCAATATGGGGCAGGGCCAGCCAGCCAACCTCCTTTCGCTCCTCCTCCTGCCAGGCCCCACCCCAGATCAGCCCCTCCACCCTGATCGGCCCGCAGCCCCACCTCCCAGTCAGCTCCACCCTGATCAGCCCCCCCCCCCCCACTCTAATCAGGGGCAGGGCCAGCCGGCCAACCAACCATGGCCCCTCCCACAGGCTGCTGGCCCCCTATTGACCCCCCCCCACCCAATTCAGGGGTGGGGCAGGCCAGCCCACAGCCCCTCCCTATGGCCAGCCCCACCCCTGATCAGCCCCCACTACCCTGATCTGCCCAGAGCCCCTCCCCCCAACCAGCTCTGCCCCCGAATTGGCTCCCGCACACCAATTGGGGGTGCGGATGGCTGGCCAACCTCCCACGGCCCTTCCCCTGGCCGCTGACCCCCAATCGGCCCCACCACCCCATTTGGGGTTGGGGCAAGCTGGCCCACTGCCCACAGCCCCTCCCCACTGCTGGCTCCACCCCCAATTGGAACCCCCCACCCCAATTTGGGGTGGGTGCCCCAGCCAATTGCTCTTGGCCCCTCTCCCCCAGCCCGCCTGGCCCTGATCACCCTGATCAGGGTGGGACAGCTGGCCAACCTCCTGCCATCTCCTCCTCTTTACAGGCCCAGCCCGGATCTGCCCCAATTGGGGCTGGGGCCGGCTGGACCCCCACCCTGTGGATGAAATTCCATGCCCCCGGGCCTCTAGTCTGATGATAAGAAGCTCTTCATCCAGCTGGTTTAGCTCAGTGAATAGAGCATTAGCCTGTGGACTGAACGGTCCAGGTTCGATTCCAGTCCAGGCACATGCCCCGGTTGACCGGCTCGATCCCCCGTGGGGCACTGCGGAGAGGGAGACGACACTTGATTCTATATCATTGTGGACCTTTCGATTTGCCACCTCCTGTCTGAAAAGGAAAAATCTTGTGGGTGAAACCATCCCGAAAAGAACTTTCAAAGAATGTCCATTTTAAGGCTCTGGCATGACACATACCTTATGCTTCATTATTTTAAAATTTTTTATAATGTGTTGAGGAGAGCAGTGTGGGCGCTTAACAATCTCTTAAGCAGAGTCGTTTCGTGCTTGAGACGCCTTAGTTGCCTGGTTATTGCCGGCAGGCCTGCACGCACCCGAACGTCTTTCTCGGAATTAGACTCGAAACAAAAAATGGT
>NW_005872112.1:90482-92039 GCF_000147115.1 Myotis lucifugus
ATTTTTATGATTTCAGAGAGGAAGAGAGAGGGAGAGAGAAAACATTATGAGAGAGATCATGCATTGGTTGCCTCCTACATGCCCTCTACTGGGAATCAAGCCTGAAACCTAGGCCATATGCCTTGACCAGAATCGAACCTGGGATCCTTCAGTCTGCAGGCCAATGCTTTATCCACTGAGCCAAACCAGCCAGGGCCACTTTTATTTTATGGTTAAACAAACTTGTAAAGAAAACATATTTATTGGATGGCGTCATATATAAAGAAGGATGTTCCATAGTAGACCCACTGTTCATTTGATTATTCCTTTTATTTGTAGTCATTCACACTTATTGGGTAGCACTACTCACAATTACCCAAGGCTTTGAGATATTCTAGAACTTTCTCACACTCATACAGCCTACTCATTCTCAAACCCTTTGATTTCTTTCTTTCGAATCTGTCCCCTTCACTGCTCTCAATGTGTACACCTTTGCCCAGGCTCTTACCACTTCTCACGTGTGTTAATCCCTCTTCAACTCTGCCCCTCCCAATGCTTCAGTCCATTCTACACGTTGCTTTTGTAGTGATCTTTCTAAAATGTACATTCCTTCCATGATGAAAGTTCTCTCGTGGTTTCCTCTATCTTTCAGAAAAGTTTAAACTCCTACCTTAACGTGTAAAACCTAAGTGATCTCATTTCCCTAAGTTCATCTTCCTGGGCTCAGTCTGGTAAGCTTTTCATGGACAGTGGTGGTTGGAACTCCAGGGACAAACTGCTGGGATTTCACTGAGCTTACAGAACAGGTTGTATAATTTCTGTGTGCCTCCTTGTTATGACACTCTTGTTTAATAAATGTCTGTATGTGTGGGAGAATTTGGTCCGAAATTTATCTATAATAATAAAAGCATAATATGCTAATTAGACCAGACAGCCAGACATCTTTCTGGACATCCTTCCAGACGACCTTCTGGACAAAGCCGGGGCTTCAAGGGCTGAGGCAAGCCGCTGTGGCTGTGAGGACTGAGCCCCTTGCACTAATTTCATGCATCGAGCATCTAGTTTCATTATAACTGAATAGTGAAGTTAGGAGAAGCAGCGAGTTCTCACCTACCTTAAAGATTTTAATGGGGGTCTGGCCGGCATGGCTCAGTGGTTGAACATCAACCTATGAACCAAGAGGTCACTATTAGGTTCCTGGTCAGGTCAGGGCATGTGCCCAGGTTACAGGCCTGACCCCCAATAGGGGGCATGCAGGAGGCAACCAATCAATGATTCTCTCTCATCATTGATGTTTCTATCCCTTTCTCCCTCTCCCTTCCTCTCTGAAATCAATAAAAACATAGTTTAAAAAAACCATTTTAGTAGGGGGGGGGGAGGTGTCACAGTGAATCACTATAAAGAACCTATTACTTTTGCACAATTATATTGCCCTTAATTTAGGTGTCAGTTCACAGTTCTCTGTCAGACATTGGAGTAGTCCTCACTGACCCCAAAATGGTTTGGTACAGTGCCTAAGGTAGAAGATTAAAACACTCCTCCAGCCCTAGTCCTTGATTGGTATAACTCAAGCATAAA
>NW_005872112.1:92139-106692 GCF_000147115.1 Myotis lucifugus
ACAGGGAAGGACTATTAGTATCATCTCAACTGGATAATAATTCACACTTTGAAAACATATGATTTATTAAACTATCATTGAGACCTGGCCAGTGTTGCTTAGTGGTTGGAGCACCCCAGGTTCAGCTTCTGGTCAAGGGCATGTATCTGGGTTAGGGGCTTGATCCCAGGCCCATTCAGGTCACAACCAATCAAAGTGTCTCCCTCACATCAATGTTTCTTTTTCCCTCTCTTCCTCCCTTCCTTCCATTCTCTAAGAATCAGTGCAAGAAATATCCTCTGGTGAGGATTAAAAAAAAAAAGTATCTTTTAGATGGCAACTAATGTGTTCTACACAAAAACTGAAATAGCAAAGATCTTAGAGTTTCAATTGTATAGATTGCAGGAATGTATTAATGGAAATGCATGTTCAGATTTCTCTCTTTAGTAACACATATATAAGCTGATTTGTATCATTTTTGGATATCTGAGCAAAGTAGTTATTTGGAAGGATCTGAGTTATAAATTACCTATCTGGTGACAAATTTTATTCAATGGGAAAACAAGGTCCCTGTTGTGTTAAAGATTCTTTTTATCAAGTTAGAATGGAATTTCTGAGCCATGGCTGAATGAGTGCAGATATAAATGAAAAGATTCTCACCTCTGCAACTGTGTTGAGTTTTCTGAGATTTTCAGATGATGAGAAAGCCAATATGAAACAAATGACTGAAGTTCAAGAGAATCATCATATGTTATTTATGAAAGCTGCATACTTATCTAATAGTTGGAAATATTTTTATTGAAAAAATTTTAAGAAAATATAAGTTGTCAAGGAAAAGTAATTTTGAGAAAGTATTCAGAGGACCACACCAGCAAGAAAAAGTATTCACTTGGAGTAATATTTTAATATAAATGATGTTGTAGAAAGAGCACAAGTTTTAAACTCACTGAATACTGATTTCAAATGAGCTCTGCTACAAATTAGCTCTATGACTTTGGAAAATGACTTAATGTCATTGAATCTCTACTTTATCGGAGGATTGAATATAGATATGGATATACTTAGAGATGTAGATATAGGTATATACCTAGATATTTAGTACTTATCACAGTCTAGCAGGAAAATGGAACTCCATATACACTTATCTCCTTTGTTTTAATGAAAAGTTTTAAAGAAATTAATTAATAAAAAGATTAATAAACATTTTTCCTCATTTTTTTCTTGATTAATATCAAATGGCAACCATAAGAGCCATTCTTTTAAAGAGACATAATTAAATGGGTAGGAATAATTTATATGTCACTATTTCCTCTGGAATCTAGTAAACATTATTATCAATTCTCTTCTTACATCAGAGCCTCTGAAGGAAAATCAAAATCTTGTATTAAGACTAGCAACTCTCTTTTCCGTCAACGTATATAGCAAAGTGACAGGTTAAAAAGGTGGTTAGCAACAAAATTTTATTGGTTACTGAAATTAGTTGTAAGATGATACAAGTGGGAAGACTAATTTTTATATCTGTAGAGACTTAGGCAATGTTTCCTGATATTTTTGGTGTATAAAAACAAAACAGTGGCCGAACCGGTTTGGCTCAGTGGATAGAGCGTCGGCCTGCGGACTGAAGGGTCCCAGGTTCGATTCCGGTCAAGGGCATGTACCTTGGTTGCGGGCACACCCCCACTGGGGGGTGTGCAGGAGGCAGCTGATCGATGTTTCTCTCTCATCGATGTTTCTAACTCTCTATCCCTCTCCCTTCTTCTCTGTAAAAAAATCAATAAAATATATTTTAAAAAAAAACCACAAAATAGTGGATGGCCTTTAACTCATGTTTTCCACAGATGGCTGCATCCGTATCTCTCATCCCATATAATGTTCTTACAGAGTGAACTTGACTTCACATTGAGCGGTGAGGTCTGTGTCCCCTCTGCTTGGGTCTGGGAGCCCTGTTACTTGTGTGTAACATTAGATTGTGGCAGTGATGCTGTGTTACATGTCGGATTAGGCCGTAAAGAACCTCCTCTGCCTTGTTTGTTGGAATACTTGAACCACCAAGTAAGAAAGAAGTCAGATTGTGGGGCTGCCAAACTGCAGAGGCTACAACAGGTGCTCTGGTGAAGAGCAGAGAGGCGCTCCAGCTACTGTCAGTTATCCACCGAGTGAGTGAGTCCTCTCAGGTTGATTACAGCCCCAGCCAACATCTCACTAGCAGTGGTGCTCAACCTCAGCTGCACGTTACAATCACCTGGGAATCCTTTTAAAATCCCGATTTCTGGGCCTCATCCTCCGGAAATTCTGTTTCTTTGTTACTAAGGTTGTGGCCCCACCCCATAACAAAGAAACAGAATTTCCGGAGGATGAGGCCCAGAAATCAGGATTTTAAAAAGATTCCCAGCTGATTCTAATGTGCAGCCAAGGTTGAGAACCACTGCACTATAGTCACATGACAGAACCCGAGTGAGAAGCACCCAGCTGAGCCCTTTCAGATTCTTTGTCTTTTGTTAATCCTCACCAGAGAATATTTTTTCCCCATTGACTTTTTAGAGAGAGTGGAAGGGAGGAGGAGAGACACACAGAGAGAAACGTGATGTGAGAGAGATACAGCAAGTGGTTGCCTCCCACACTCGTCTGTATTGGGATCTGGGATCCAGTGCACAACGGAGGTACAGGCCCTTCACCGAAATCGAACCCAAGACCCTCAGTCTGTGGGCCACGCTCTAACCACTTAGAAACTGGCTAGGGCAATATTCTTTTTTAAAAAAATTTCAGATGTGTTAAGGTGTAATGATCCATAACTTTGTGAACAAAATCAAATGGTTGCTTTAAGCTGCTAAATTTTGGGATTATTTTTTAATATACAAATAGTAAGTAGAATAAATCCTTAATTAGAATTTTAATAAAGCAATGTTATTAAAAACATTTTGTTAAATATTCAGGGGATTAAGTTAATATGCCCCACATTTATGAATTTTTTTGACGCATTATAGGAGAAAATAGGCAAGATAAGTCTATGGGATCTCAGGTGTGTAGAGGAAAGTGATCTGATGGTATGTGTGATGCACAGAATCCAAAAGGTCATACTTTATGTAGGGATGGGGAAAAAGGCCTTTCTTTTTCTTTGCTGTGGCCTTCCACAATTTATGAGAAGCATCTGGTAATTAATCCCCTTAGCTCCTCTGATTTAAACAGCCCCTGTGTTCAAAGTACAATACAAGATAAGCTACTCTCAAGGCTACATTCTTACATACATACCCCTCCTTCCTGCTATTTTTACAACTCAGGGATAATTTGCACCAAGAAGTCTCTAGGTAAGTTCTCCTCCCTCCTCCCCTTCAAACAAGGCTCTTTTGAACTCTGTAACTTTTGCTTTAAGAATGTTTTACAGGCTTTAGAACTAACAAACTACAATTTCCCTGATGTCTGCTCAGTTTCAGCCCCCAAGTTCCCCTCCCATCCTTGTCACCTAGCAACAGCAGCCAAGGCTTTAAAAGGGGGAGCAGCTTTTTGTTCTTTGCCATGCACAGGCGCTTTCCCTTCGGGGAAAATAAACTTTCTCTCTGCATCTGTCTCTTCTTTTAGATGTGAATCCTTGCACAGCCCGCATTGCCGGCCCAAAACATTAACACTTTTTAAAAGGTGAACTGAATTGAACCATAATATAAAGTTGAAACTTTGCAGAACATGTTTTACCACTGCAACAGTTACTCATTAGGTGGTATTAATTCTGGCAATTGGTGAGTTTATTTATTACTGTGTTAGGTTCAGTATTATATAATTTTCTTGCTGAAAAACTTGCCCATGATACATATGGCAAGATAATTTGTAGAGATTATTTATGTTTGGCTCTTATTGATATAAAACACAGAAAAGAATAAAAGAGACCACTCCAAATCCATTTCAAGAACGCAGGCAAGCTTTTGTTTTTCTTGTCCCAGGGTTGGAAGCAGAAATGCCAATAATTCAGTTCAGGATCTGAACTTTCCACTATCTTTGAGTGTGTGTGTGTGTGTTAGACGAGTTTGCTTAAGTAGATTATAATGGATATAGTCCCATCTGAAGTGGAAGAGGGAACTTTGGAGTTTCTACTGAGACAGAGAAGGAAAGGGTTTTCCTATGCTAGCCCCTGGTGGTACAAAGTAGAACAGACATGCTTTCTGTCCTCAAGGAGCTTTGCGGGTCCTGGAGACTGCGGATCGAGGTCAGTGAGTACACAGTACATGAGATAAGTGGTGGGCAGCATGGATAGATATCACAATGATACTCTAGGTGAGTGTGTGTGTATCTGTACATGTGTCATGAAGAGGAAGGAAAAGACAGGGAAGATGGTACTTGAGCAAGTTTGAATGGAGTTATGAAGGCTAGGAAGCACAGCATCATTCCGAATGTAAGTATCCTATTTATGAAATTTCTTGTAAACAATTTAAAATGTAAGTTCAGGTCTCATCTGTAATGCCAGAAACATTAGGACTCCTTATACCCTCCATAGCCTCTGTGTATCATTTGTATCTTTTTTCCCATTTACATTTGTCTGTATCAATTATTCTTACTTGAGAGGCAATTGGTGTTTCTGTTTTATTGTTCATCACTGTACTAGAGGACCAGTGCATGAATTCATGCACGGTGGGGTCCAGCCGCCCACCCCCGATCAGGATGGGGGGGCAGCTGATTCGGGGCGGGACCAGCCAGTGGGAGTTATTAGTGTCAAAGATCTTTGCAGGTGTATACACGTTTGCTGTTGGCTTTCGGATGAGCTGAAGCTTCAAAGGTGCTTTAGTGTCAGGGACACTTACAGCTTCCGTTTCTAAGCCTCTCCCTAGACAGGTAATGTGGTTTAGTTCCCTGCTGACAAACCCTCTAAGGAGAGGCCGTGGTGTGATGTGGCTGCCCTCTTTGGTTGTAAGCAGTGGAGAGAGAGCACAGGAAGATGGTGGTTGTGCTGGGTGCCTCTCCTGGACATCTGACTGACAGTCCAGACCATGAGCAGTTTTCCTCCTGGTCACTCGTCATTCAGGTTCCTGTCTATGAAGGCTGGAGAGCGTTTACTTACTTAGAATCACTGAAGGTCACACTTCAGTGATTGGGGTTGGGGGGGCCCATCGGGGGCGGGGCTGGCAGGGGGAGGGGCCCGGGCGGTTGACTGGCCAGCCTATCGGGCTGGTTGGCTGCCACAGTGCCTGTCATAGCCACTGGTTGTTCTGGTCGTTCCACCACCTTTCAGTCACTTTGCTTTTATATATATAGATAGATTCTTTTTGTCTAGTGCAGCTCCTGGCTTTATGTCTGGCACATAAATACACAATACATATTTGTTGACTGGTATAATACATAAAATTGTATCTGCCTCAGCAATCCCAATACTTTTGTATTATTTTTTTTATCAGATATTCGATACTTTTTAATCTTTTCTGTTTCTATCCTGTCACATTGTTTATGATTTCTACATGAAGAACTGACACTTAAAATATGACTTTGTTCCAAAAATTGTTGGAATTATTTAAAATCCACACCAATGTGTCCTTCTGGGTGTTGTATTTTACCCTTTTAATGATCATTCTTTTATCTTTTCCTCCTTTATATTTTTATGTGTGACTAGAGTGAGCAGTTTGTTTACAAGACATTTGAAGACTTTGGGTTTTCCTGTAATCCTCTAGTTATTAGTGTTCTCAGCACAATACTCGACCGTTGTCTGAAGAAAGACACATAAGGAGAAAAAGTGTGGGGAGTTGGCCTATCCTAGAATGATCCTTTGGCCTCCAGGCAATAGGGACCTGTGTGAGCACAGCAGGCTTGAGTCACATGCTTTCTCTTTAAGTACAACCTTTGAAGATGTCGCTCTGCTGTCTTTGGCAGTCTGAGCTCTCTGAAATGTGGTTTCCTGGTAGTAATCTGCTTACTTTCCTCCCACTTTTGAAGTTTGGAGATTCTTTATATTTGTTTTCTTCAACTTTACAGCCATTATTATGACATATCACAGTATTGACTTCTGCTTATTCATTTGATATCAGGCATATTTTCTACCTTTTTTTGTTTCTTATCTTTGTTATTTTAATTTCAAAACTTTTCCCAGTAAAATGTTCATTATTATTTTTGATCTATTAATCTGATGTTTTTCATATATTTTAAGATTTTATTTCAATGATATAATAGCCATATATATTTCTATATTCTTTTATATAAAATTTTTGCTGTTCTCTACATTTTTCTTGAATCTGTATCTTCTATTTTATAAATGGCATGTTTAGGTACCATTATATCATTGTATTATATGAAAGATCTTTTTTTTATCACTGAAGTCAGGTTAATGGTTCCCCGTTTTCCTCTCTTGCACGCTCTCCTCTCTCAACTTCAGATTAGGACCTAACAGTTGCATCTCCTGAGCCAGTTTTTCCCCAGAACCCAGTGAGACGAAGTAATCCTTTAGAACAACAGAGTCCTGCCCAGGTGGCTCAGTTGGTTGGGTGTCATCCCATGAACGGAAACGTGGCCGGTCCATCCCTGGTAGTGGGCATGCAGGAGGCAGCCATTGATGTTTTCCTCTCATACTGGTTTCACTGTCTCTCTTCCTCTCTCTTTAAAAGTAAATTTCAATTAAAAAAGAAAAGAAAAATGGTACCTAAGAATGTGTATATGGACTAGAATGCAAACACACACAATTTATCGTGTACAGTCCCTGTTTCAGTATTATTTTCCAATTACATTATTGAATTTTAGTTTCTTCATTAACAGTGTCAATGGTATTCCTATGGTTGGATAATTATGAAGCTATAGATAAACACTAATCTTAATTGAAAGCATTTAGCCTAATTGCTTTTTACCCTTAAACAAGCTCATGGCTCTGCTCCTTTGTTCCTTCCTTCAACAAATATATATTAAGTACTTTTTGTAAGTCAATTGTTGGGCAGACTTCAGGCATCCCAGTAAATCCAGGTTAGTTTCTGACATTTGCTACATTTGTTTCAATTCACGTGACAGATTGCAGAAACCTGGTCTAGGATGATATCACTGGATTAGGATGATAGCTACTGGGGAATTTAAATTCTGATTATACATTGAAGCTTGAGCCAAAGGATATATTCTAGTGCTACAAATGACACATGGCATTACATATTGCTCCCAGACCATATGTACCCTTACGATGTTGTCCAATGTTTTAGAAATGTCAACAGCTGACTACTTGAGCCCTTCCAGTTAAACTTGACAGATTGACCATCCTTGCCCATCAGCTCTTCCTCCAAAAACTTTATTAAACTATCAATGATGAATTAAAAAGCTATTAGTCACGAGGACAAAGAGAACATAAGAGACAGTGCACGAAAGATTTCAGAAAACGTTTACACAATAAACTAATGGAGATTTAATAGACTTAGAAGAAATAGGAATCCAGTGCCTGCAGGAGTGGAGCACTCATAAGAAGTGATCTAGTTTGCCTGACAGAATGTCCATAACATAGGGTGAGAGACAATTGACAGCATGATTGGTTGAAAATCCATATACCAATTGGCTGAAGTTGCTCCGTTTCCTCGAGCACTCAGGAAACTGCCCTACTTACATCCATCCAGGTAGCAAGAGGCTGAGTGTGGAGAAACTGAGCCCAGGAGCTTCAGGATTCAGAGATAGAAGATACAGGATGAGGTGGGGGCGAGTATAGGAGCTAAGAATAGCATGATTGTAGAGAAATCTACATTTTGAAATGCAGCCTGCTTTTCCTGCCTTGCTCCTAGCATCCTAGACAGCCAGGTTTAGTATAACCTCCCCACTAACACACACCAACACACTTCTTCCAGTGAGCTTTTGGTTTTAACATATTAAGAGGCAGCCAACAATCTTTAGACATTTTAGAAAAGATAAACTTAGGAGACAGATACAAAAACAAATAGCGGTAGGTGGGGGGTGGGGGTGGGGGGGGAAGTGAACAAAAACAATCAATAGAACACAGGAAACAAAAAGAAGCCAGTATCAGCAAGGATATAAGCAAAGGCAAACTGCTTATGACACCAAAACATGTTCATATGAAAAAATCAGAGAACAATTTTTAGTTTTGGAAATTAAAAACATGATGAACAAAAAGAGGTTTGTTTCGGCCTCTGCTGGTGGCTTGGTAAGACCCCAGAGCGGCTGGGGGGCCAGCGGTCTGCAGGACGAGGTGCTGCCAGCAGGAGGCATGGGCGTGGGCAGTGGCAGGAAGCTGGGCTGTGAGGCTGAGCAGATGGCCATGGCAGTGGAGGGGATGCCTGTCGGGGCACTGCTGAGTTGATGGGTGCCTGACGCATGGAAGAGTCCACGATGTTCCTCTATGCTCACCTCTCTAGGCCAGCCACTGCACCTGCCACAGAGTGAAGGACCTGGGAGCATTGCTCTTGGCAGTCTAGAATGAGCGCAGCTCTCTGAGTTCTTGAAGCTCTACCCGGAATAAGCACAGACATTCTAATCCTGAGGAAAAAAGGCTCAGTTTGAAGATGGCTACCATTGGGAACAAGAACAATTTGTGTCAAAGACAGAGAAGTGTCAAAAATCTAAGGGATTTAACCAACTTTTTTGGTGAGGGTGGAGAGTGGGGAGAGATCTTGTACATAAACTTTTATCCTGGCTACCAATATTTTGGATAGATCCTTGGCTTTTATGAAGGTGAAACCTAAAATTCTTCTTGCATTGGAGTCTATTGTTTTTGCTGGCTTCCAGAATAGTTGAAGAAGAATGCAATGTTTCATCTACTCATAAAATAATCCAGGTTAGTCCATGTAAATACACTGGCAGAAAAGAAAAGGAAATATTCTCCTGGAAAAAAAAATCCCAACTATGAATGAAACATACTGCTATCTCATGTCTTTTTTTCTTCTCTCACTTATATAAGACATTAATTTTATATTTAAGAAAGAGAAGAAATACTGAGCCCTGATAAACTGGAAGCTTAGCTGAAAGTATAAAATTTTCTACCAGTCTTTTCAAAAGCAAAGCCATCTGGGTCAGTTTTGTGCCTTCTCAATTGAGAAGTAGAAACCTAATTCATTAAACTATTGCAAGTTCTCCTGCTTGTTATAAAGGGTTCAACGATTAAGGACACTGAGTTCTTTTTACTGGAGAGAGGTAGTTTCTAATTACCTAGCTGAATATTTTCTCTTGAAGGTTGAAAAAAGTTGGTTTGGATTGTTTCTAGGTGCAGAACCCAGACCCTCCAAGACAGCAGCTAGAGTGTTCCTGAGCTGTCAATAACACCAGGGAGTAGCATCTTGATGAAGGTGAGGACTCTGAAGATGTGAGTTGTAGAGAATGAAGTCTCAGCAGCTCTCTCTCCGACAGTGATCCAAGATGCATGTTCTTTTTCAACTTGAAGTGGCACAGTCTCTGTGCTGTCCATTTTAGAAATCTAATTGTACTCTGACAGGACTGAAAGTATGTGTATAGTTTATAAACAAAACAATAAATGAAGGATTATGTTGTATTTTTGTCCGGCTCCCATTTAGACAGGAATACATACACTGGAACACCTGTTGTCTATAATTATTCAGACCAGATTTGGTCTGTTTCTACACTCTAAGCTGTCAAATGAGCTAGGACCTCGCTAATGATGAAAAATAGTTAATATCGGCACTTTGTTTTTCTCTGAATAAAAATGATCTTTACTACTTGTTCATATAGATAATAGATTTTGTGGGTATGGATGTAGGAAGCTGAAGGAGAGAACTTCTGTTTTTTTGCATTAATATGAAGTAGGAGACTGAAATCTGCTGGGAATAAAACAGAATCTGAGTAGAAATTTAGGGGGAGTGGTGCAGGTTCTGAATGGGTTTTGAGGGAAATTTTGGAAGAAACTAATGAAGGACAAGTAAGGGTACTGAGGTCCTAGCCAAAGCTGGAAGTCATAACTCAATAGGAGTGCAAAAATCAAAGAACGAGGGGCTTTTTATCAAATATTCACAACTACCAAAATGTAGAAACAAGAAAGGTTAATTGTTACTGCTCAAACATTTAGGTTTTGCAGATTGCTGGTGACGTTGAACTTGAGATGAACAATCTTGAAGCCCAAGGTAAGTAAGGAAGGAAGGTAACCTAGGAACAGAACTAAAAAATCCAAAGAAAATAGGGAATCCAGGGACTGGAGGGTTTGTTGAGATTGTTGTACAGATTTGGTGTGAAGGATAGTATGAGAAAGGTGAAAAAAACAAAAATTTGTTTACAAAATTTTGAACGTGGAACTTTGAAATTTCTAAATGACCTGGTAAAGGTGTGTGCCTTGGAGGAGGGCAGAGAAGGAAAGGGTAACGTGAAAGAGATCTAGGGAACGTGAAATTAGGATGTGGTCTTTTCTCTACATGAACACTGAACTCTCCCAGAATTGTGGCAAAAAGAGACTGTGGGCCAGTTCTGAAAGTCTACACTGAATGAAGTGAGCCTAACAAGGATGATGAAAGCTAAGAAGCCCTCAATGAGGACTTTTACAGGCAGATGGAAGAGTAAAGATCTGGAAGAAGAACTGGAGCTGTGGAATGTCATTTCCACTCTCAATAAACTCACTTACGTGTGGATGTGGAGGAAAGAATAGCTTCCAACAGAGAGGCTTGTGGGAGTATTGAAAGCCATAATGAATCAAGGTGTCTCTTCCTGTAGCACCCATTTCCACACATACTAAACAATTTTATACAGCTGAGATGAATACAAACTCAGATATATTTTGAAGTACGGTAAAAAAATTTATGTACATGTTAATGATAAAGAACAACAAATTCCTAAGAAAATTTATAGTTATGAAATGCTACTTTGGGCTAATTCTCTGGTTCCTTTGGAAGACTGTCTGTCCACTGTTCTCCGTGTAGAAATACTTTACAGTTACCTAACAGGCAAGGGGAGGTGAAGAGATTTTGAAGGAAAGGTTGGGATATAGGGCAGTTCATTATCCACAGAAAAGGGTGTTGCCTGGCAATAGAGAAGAGGAGTTGGGGTAGTTGGGTTGTTCAATAGAGAGAAAGGTCAGGAAGAGAAGTCTGAAAACAGTAATGGTGCAGGGGACCTAAATGGTGCAGGGGCCCTAAAAAAGAAAAGAGTCCAGGATATTGAATTTTTTCAGTGATTAAGAAAAACTGGAATGGGGATTGTTCACAGATGTGAACCCTGAGAAAGAAAACACCTACTAAGAAGGGCTCCTGGTGGCTAACTGGGGTCAAATTAAACAAAACAAAACAAAACAAAAAAACCACCAACAACAAAACCAGAACCTACTCAGGCCTCTTAGGCAAACTGCACTTTGGGGAGAAGTCTGCACTCAACTGCCTGCCTGCACTGTCTCTGTCATCTGAGCCAGCCCTTACAAAGGAATTCCTGGAATCCTATTTCATCCAATAGGACTGAGACTTTTCCCATCTAATTGGAGCTGCCCAGCTCCAACCAACCAGAGTGGCTCTATTTTGACCAATCAGGACAGTGCCTTTTGGACCAATCAAACTTCGAGGATTTGGAGTCCTTATTTGCATGAGAACAGACCAATCACAGACCAAGGGCAGGGACCACTGTTCATATAATCAGCTCCCCTCTGGCTCTGAGAGCTACTTTCCCTTTGCACTGAAGATTGAAGCCTGCATCTCCCTGACTGAGTTGAAACAGTCTAGATGTTTTGTGGTAAAAGAGCAGAATAGACCAGAGCAGACCAGCACAGACCAGCACAGGCCAGAGCACACTGTCACAGAGCAAAGCGACCAAAGCATAGTGGAGCAGGCCAGTGCAGCATGGAGCAGAGCAAAGCAAACTATTGAGGAGCAGAGCTGTCTAGGGGAAGGGGCCTGGCCCCAGGGCAACCTCACAGCTGTGCTCTATCACAATTGAGCTCTTTTGTTCAGAACAGTCTCCTTCTTCACTGCTTCCCAAATTGGGGATTCCTGTTGGTGTTAAGTTGGAGCCAGGGACCATGGGTTGGCACTGGTGATTGTCCTCCAATATTTTCCATTCTAAGTTTTGCACAAGTCATTTTTTGTGTGCTAAAAATACTGTGTCTCAGGGAGCTGGTAAGGCTGTGTGAGGAGATTTTCTGCAAGTATCAAGAGTTCTGACAATTTCAGGGCTTTTTCATGGTGTGAGAGACAGTGATGAGTCATTACTTTAAGTTCCTTCATGTAACCCTCAGTGTAGTGTGTCTTATAATTAATTCTGATGGTGACAAGATAACTTACTTTAGCTCAATGACTCTTTCCTGCCAGGTCAGAGACAACCAATAAAGACTGGGAAACAGGATTTTACATTTTATTTTATTATCTTATTATTTATTTATTTATTTATTTATTTATTTATTTTAAGGTTTCTATGATGCTTGTCTCTTCAACCTCTTTAAGACAGTTGAGTTGTGCAAACTGATGAACAACATTGAGCTCCTCAGCAAACTTAACTTTTAAGCTCCCCAATATCAGCTCTTTGGGTCTTCCACTTACAGTGTCTTTAATCCTGGTTCTTGGAACTATTTACTTATATCAACAATTACAGCAACACTGGTTTCCTTCCCTTAAAGGCTATTTCTTCCTCATAAGAGATCCCTAAAAATGCATTCGATTAAAGACATATTTCAGAACACTTGAAGCTCTTTTCTTCCATTGCCAAGATAATTCTGTTATTTTGAAATTATGAAGCACTCTCATCTATACAGCTTTGTGAAGAAAAGCTTTCTTCTTCAAATGTTATTGGATATTGAATTTTAGTTCCTGTTTTTCCTCTCGGTGAAAAAGCAGGCACATTATCTTCAGATAAACTAATTTAATAATTTATTAATGACCACATGACAATAATTAAACCGGGTAGGGATATGAATGGTGAAATAAAGAAAGCTTATAAAAGAAACTCTGACATTTAAAGAATTGTATTTTCAGTCTAACCTGAAAAAGCTGCAGTTGTTTCCAGAAGGAACTAAAAGCAAGCCAGTTGAAAGAGATTGGGAGTTTGGAGCAATTGACAAAAGGGAATTTTTCTAAAAAGGCAGACGGTGGTCTCAGAAAAGGAGACTTGCTAAATATATTGGGTACAGGCAGGAATTAAAATTTCCACATTGTGTTTTTGAGGCTATCAGGATGGGACTTAACCTGGAATTACTGAGTGTAAATCTAGCAAGAAAGTAACATCTGCGGGTGTTAGTGGTTTTCTAGACTGAAGGGATAATGACAAAGGAATGCTAACCTTGGGATGAAATGCTTAATTTTTACTTTTAAGAGATACTGTTCTCATCTAGGTACAATAAGGCATCAGTTGACATCTATTAAACAAAATCTGAACTTAGTCAATCATTTAAGCATCAAATGATTTACTGATTTAAAAAAAGATAAGTTCAGTTGGTTAGAGCATCATCCTGATACAACAAGTTGCAGTGCAATCCCTAGTCAGGGCCCATACAAGAACCAACCAATGAATGCATGAGTGGGTAGTGCGACAGGTGGAAGTCCCCCCCCCCTTCCTCTCTCTAACATTAACAGATAAAGAAATGAATAAATAAAGACAACAAAATTGTGTTAGAAAACAACACAACTGAGAATAGGTGGGGATTTGCTGTGGACACTTGAAGATGATGTGTCTTTGTTTAAAAAAAATGTTGTGATATAAGAACTAAAATGAAGAAACACAAGAACTTAAAAACAGAACAATGGGAATCATACATATTAAGAAGATTTTAGTGATAGATTTATTGGTGGGACTTTATCTAAAGTTCACAGAAATACTGTACATTCTTAAATAGAAAAGTAGCACTGACTTAGGAATCTTAATTGATATGTTGAGTTGGACAATAGGGTGGTGGTGACAGCTATTGCAATTATCCAAATGTTAAAGAATTTCCCCTGCAGAGCAAGTTTTGTAATAAGGAGAAATAAAGAAGAAATAGGTATAAGGTTGTGGAAAATAAACTGATGAACAAAAGTAGATCCAGAGACATAGAATTAGTTACTTGTTAATTCCTGTTGTCATTGACTGAGGTGACATTTATTTATTTATTTATTTATTTATTTATTTATTTTTATTTTAAATAGGTATACTTTTTAAAATATATATTTTATTGATTTTTTACAGAGAGGAAGGGAGAGGGATAGAGAGTTAGAAACATCGATGAGAGAGAAGCATCGACCAGCTGCCTCCTGCACATCCCATACTGGGGATGTGCCCGCAACCAAGGTACATGCCCTTGACCGGAATCGAACCTGGGACCCTTCAGTCCGCAGGCCGACACTCTATCCACTGAGCCAAACCGGTTAGGGCCTGAGGTGACATTTAAACACAGATTTATTTAATTGTTCCCCTTTTGAGAAAAAGGAACACTTGTGCACTGCTGGTGGGAATGCAGACTGGTGCAGCCACTATGGAAGGCAGTATGGAGGTTCCTCAAAAAATTGGAAATGGAACTCCCATTTGACCCTGCGATCCCACTTCTAGGAATATATCCCAAGAAACCAGAAACACCAATCAGAAAGGATATATGCACCCAGATGTTCATAGCAGCACAATTCACCATAGCTAAGATCTGGAAACAGCCTAAGTGCCCATCAGTAGATGAATGGATTAGAAAACTGTGGTACATGCTACACGATGGAATACTATGCTGCTGTTTAAAAAGAAGGA
>NW_005872113.1:0-9078 GCF_000147115.1 Myotis lucifugus
CCAGGGGGCAGTCACTCAATGCAGGAGTTACCCCTGGTTGTCAGTTGCTCCCATAGCCTGAGCCCACTCAGCCAGAAGCCGGGCTCACGGCTGGCGAGCGCAGCAGCGGTGGCAGGAGCCTCTCCCACCTCCACAGCAGCACTAAGGAGCAGCAAGCCAGTGGTAAGGAGCGAGCAGGCAGGCAGTTAGGAGTGAGGGGTCCCAGATTGTGAGCGGGCGCAGGACAGGCTGAGGGACTCCCCGCCCCCCCCCCCCACAAATTTCGGGCATCGAGCTTCTAGTATATATATAATTGTGCATAACTTTACACACAGAAGCCTGGAAGACACCACCTTCGCCACGTGGTCAGAGTTAGCATCGCCCGGAGTGGACCGAGCAAGGCCACGGCTTTCTGCAGCTCTGCCCCAAGAGGAAAGGACGGGGCCCTCGGGGTTCCTGCCCTGAATTCACAAACCTGCAGAGGCTCAGACAGGCCGGAGCTGAGGGCGCCGGGGAGGAACTGGCCCGTCCCCACGGGGGCGAAGGGCAAGGAGCGGTGGGAGAGACTGTTCTTTCCACCCCGAGGGCCGCGGTGGCCTCGTTCACTGCCGGCCCCAGTGCTGGCGTCGGTGTCGGGCACACAGCACATGCTGAGTGAAGTCCCTGGAGAGACGTGCAGCAGAAGCATGACCTTAGGGGATCTGCCCGAGACCCTGCAAGATGGGCTGTGATCCCCACTTTCCACCCAAGGGAACCGAGGCCAGAGGTCAAATAACTTGCCCATCAGGTCCCACCGCTAATGAGAGGGCAGAGCTAGAGCCAGGACCCAGGTCTGTTGGCTTCCGAGCCCAAGGCACCTTCCAATGTATCAACGCCTTCAACGTCTCCTCCCAGAACCGCAGGCCGAACCCAACGAGATGAATGAAATGAGCCAGAAAGAGCTGGCCATCCTGCTTGTCAATTTCAAACATCGGCTGCCCGCGCACAGGACCAGGAGGGCTGACTGAGCAGCAGAAAAAGCCGAGGATCTGTATTGTCTACAAACCCCCATGAGCCAGAGGTGAAGCAGCAACTTAAACAAACAAAAACACCAACTAACGCCATATTAACAGAGACATGAGAGCCAGGACGAGGGAGGGGACAGTGCCCACACACACCTGTGCTTCCCTGTGGAAGAAACGCCGCCGACCTGAAGCTTGTTGAGGATGACAACTGGCCCAGAGAGGGCCCCGAGCCCCGGGGGGCAGGTCTGTGCCTAAAGGCTCCGCCCTCCTATATCCCGCAGCCTCATCATTCACTTAACATGTGATATGTACCACATCCCTCTACACCAGCGGTTCTCAACCTGTGGGTCGCGACCCCTTTGGCGGTCGAATGACCCTTTCACAGGGGTCGCCTAAGACCATCCTGCATATCAGATATTTACATTACGGTTCATAACAGTAGCAACATTACAGTTATGAAGTAGCAACGAAAATAATTTTATGGTTGGGTCACAACATGAGGAACTGTATTTAAAGGGCCAGAAGGCTGAGAACCACTGCTCTACACAATGTGGTATTTTTCTCTTGTTAATCCTCACTCGCAGGTATTTTTCCATTGATTTTTAGAGAGAGTAGAAGGGAGGGGGAGGGACAGAGAGAAACATCAATGTGAGACACATCGATTGGTTGCCTCCCACAGCATCCCAACCAGGGACGGGATCAAGCCTGCAACCGAGGTACCTGCCTTTGACCAGAATCGAACCCACGACCCTTCAGTTTGCAGGCCAGCGGTCTATCCACTGAGCCAAACCAGCTAGGGCTCTCTCTACACATTTCAGTCATATTAATTCATTCAATACTCAAAACAGGCCCAGGAAGTGGGTGCTATTATTCCCCATTTTCAGAGGAGGAACCAAGGCACAGAGCGGTGTGAGCGACTGGCCTGGCTGCCGTGTGGCAGCCTGGATGTGAGCAGGGCGCTCAGGCCCAGAGCCCCCACGCTCAGCCTCACTCTCTGTCCTTAATGTCCTGGGGACCACGGGTCCGTCTGAACATGGGTACAAACTCCAACCCTTCTTACTAGACAAGTGCGGACCTTTAGCTTTGCCTTCCACTTTAGGGGTCCACAGATCCTGAGCCCAGGGAGGACTCCAGGTCAGGGGCCCCTCCTCTGGGCAATGAGCACATTGGAGGGTCTTTGAACAGGGTTGTGGCAGGACCTTCCTCAGCCCAGAGTGGGGCCGAGAGAATAAGGGGATGCGGACTAACAGCCTTCTCCATGCCGCTGGCACCCAGGCCACGGACTGCCCGCTCACGTCCCTCCCTGGCCTCGGCTCCCAGAGGTGTCTTCAGCCAGAGGCACAGCTCCCCAGGGGTCACGGCCCACCCAGAAGGAGCATCCCCGACACAGAACACAGTCCACGCCCGGGAGCGAAAGCGGCCAATCCAAGGGGACGCTCTGCCTGACTCCATGTATGTACCATTTCAGTGTGTAACGTTCTCGAAATGGCAGCCCTGGAGAGGGAGCGCAGGACACTGCAGGGTAAGTGGGGACAGGCAGGCAGGGAGGGCGGTGTGGCTATAAAGGGCAACACAGGGAGGGATCCCTGTGAGGACAGACCGCTCGGCGTCTTGCCTGCGGGGGTGGAGACACAAGCTGTGCGTGTGGTAAAACTGCACAGAACTAAAGGCCTCACGCGAGTGAGTGCAGGACAGCGGGGGGAGCTGCACGAGGTCCTGGCTGTGGCCGCCACCTCAGTTCTGTAAGGTGTCACCTGCGCACAGCTGAGCGTACGGGGATCTCTGTATTATCTCTTTCCCCTGCGAGTGAGTCCACAGTTATCTCAAAATTAAAGGTTTAAGGAAATAAGAAAACCTCAAGCCCCTGCCACCCATCCACTGTCCCCTCTCCGTCCCCCACAAGTCTGTGTCCCACTGGCCCTGACACTCCCAGCCCTTCTGTCCGGTGCAGCCTTTGCACCCAGAAACCCATCACCTAACCAGGGCTGCCCCTGGTACTTACCACAGCACCTGCTTACATCTGCCGTGTACTTATCACCGTCTCTAATCATACCACTGAGGTTACATGTGTGAATGCTGGTTTTATTTCAGGAGGTAGATGGCAAAGATAGAAAGATCTGACTGCAAAAAATTTTCAACTTCTCCAGATCAAAACATGCCATAAAAAGAGAAGCAAGCAAGCAAAAGAGATAGCAATATACATGATGGAGGGTTAATGGCCTTAATATAAAGGGTGTCCCAGAATTCACGCAAGAAGTAATTTTGATAGAAAACACAGGTTTATAATTAAAAATTGTAAATTTTTTATTGATTCATAAAGTATACAGTATAGGGTTACGTATGGAATAGCATATAGGGTAAATGGCCTCCACGGCTTTGCTGGCACATACACACTATTTTGTTATTGCCTGAGCAGCCACATTTTCGAAGAAGAATGGTCCAATGATGCCTCCAGCCCAAAATCCGCACCAAACAGTGACACGTTGTGGATGCATTTGTTTCTCAACAATCACTCGTAGATTTTCTGAACCCCAAATGCGACAATTTTGTCGATTCACCAAGCCATCAAGATGAAAATGACCCTCATCGAAATTCAGCCACATTTATGCAAAAGGGTCATGGAAAATTTCAACAAAAGAGTGCGTATGTGCCAGCAAAGCCATGGAGGCCATTTACCCGATATGCTATTCCATACGTAACCCTAGACTGTATACTTTATGAATCAATACAAAACTTACAACTTTTAATTATAAACCTGTGTTTTCTATCAAATTACTTCTTGCGTGAATTTTGGGACACCCTTTATAAAGAGGTCTTACAAAGCAATAAGACAAACATGCCTGTAAGAAAAACAGGCAAAGGAGAAGTAGCCCCTCTCATGCTGCTGCTGGGTCCTGAAGTGGGGAGTGTAGAAGATGGCCTGTGACGCTTAAATTATTTCTTTGTCTTCACACGTAGAGGAGAGAATGCAAGGCCGTGAGGCCGAGCTGTGGTCTGCTGTGGGCATTGCCTTGTGCCCAGTCCTAAACAGGGCCTGATATGGGCCCAGTATGTGCTCAATAAACAGCTATGAAATGAGTGGTTGGCTAAAATTCAACAATAGCAAGTTCAGTCATCTATTTTTTTTTCTAGTTAATGGTCTCTTCTTTATTATAAGGCCACTAATCTCATTTATGAAGGCTCTGTCCTCGTGACCTAATCACCTCCTAAAGGCCCCACCCCCACCTACCGTCACTGGGGATTAGGTTTCTGCATATGAATTTGAGAGCACAAATGCAGTCGAGAGCACAAATGCAGTCTACAGCACTTTCCAAGCTCCTGTTCCTTCTGCCTGGAACATCTTCTCCTCCATCTTCAGGTGGCTCGGTAGCTTGTCCCTGTTCACTTTTCAGGCCTCAATACACCTGTCACCTTCTGGAGATCCCTTTTCACACTCCAGGAAGAGATTATATCCTGCACTCTCTGTCATATCGCCCCTTTGTTTTTTTCTTGACACCACATTCTGAAGTTCTTTTGTTTGCTCATTTGATTACTGTGCTGTCTGTCTCCACCCACTGGGGTGAAGTTCCCTGAAAAACCTACTCGGTCTTATTCATTGTTGTACCCCAAGTACTAAAATAGGACCTGGCACATAGTAGGCACTGAATCAATGTGGAATAAATGAAAAAACAACCCCCTTTCCTGGCAGGCACTAAGCAGAATGAGCAAGCATCCTGTTAGCGTCCTCCCTTACCAAGCATGGGAGGTCTTAATCC
This sequence comes from Myotis lucifugus, assembly GCF_000147115.1. Taxonomy (NCBI): domain Eukaryota; kingdom Metazoa; phylum Chordata; class Mammalia; order Chiroptera; family Vespertilionidae; genus Myotis; species Myotis lucifugus. Next base: position 4,739 of record NW_005872113.1, read on the forward strand.
CTCCCTGGGACACAGCACTGTAGAGTTCACAAAGGACTCTCACATCCATTTTCTCATTGGAGGCTCTCAGCCTTCCAAGCAGGCAGGTATTATTAGCCCCATTTTGTCCAGAAGACCTTCTCAGAGTCACATATCTGGCTGGTGGAACTGAGGCCTCCTGACCCAAGGCCAGCTCCCCTCCATTACACTCTTCCCTTCACTGGGTAAGGGCCTCCCTGTCCATTACAGAGTCTCCACTTTCTAGCCTTGGACGTGAGGAAATGACTCCATGCCTCAGTCAACCAGGCTCCAGGTCAGATATCCAGTCATCTATTTTTAAACATGGGTATGTACCAAGCTCTTGCCCATAATAATTGCTATGCATTCGTAACGCTTATCATGTGCCTGGCAACGTTCTCAGGGCTTACAATGTATTAACCAACTTGGTTCTCACAACAACTCTGAGAGGTAGGTGCCATGAAAATCCCCATTTTCCAGATGAGGAGACTGAGGCACAGAAAGGTGAGAGCACTTGCTTGTGGTCACAGTGACCCTGGTCAGTCTCAGTACAGAATCCAGGTGCCTCATCACTGTGTCCTGCTGCCTCTGAAATGCAGCCCCTGCAACCCTGGGATGTGGTGTCATTGTCCGAAGAGAAAAACTGGGGCCCAGAGAGGGCAGGTGACAAGGCCAAGGTCACGGAGTTGGGAAGCAGCAGAGTGGGTGACGGCCTGAACCAGGAAGACAGCGGCTCAGAGGGAAGTGCCCCTGGCGGAGAAGCCCATCTAACTCACGCTTTATCTGGGGCAGGTGAGTGGCGAGTCCTGAAATGTCAGCGGCCAGCACCGTCCGGAAGTGACCGAGGAGGCTCTTCCTGAGCCCAGAGGGTGTGCGGGCCTCTTGCCCCTCTCCTCACTCCTGACCACAAACCAGCGCGAAGGGACTGGATCGGCAGACAGGATGCAGCCAGTCCCATGGCAAGAGGCCTGTGGAGGAAGCCAGCGACACTCAGGCTGCCATGGCCTCCCTGGGGAGCCACTGGCCCCTAAAACTCCAGGCTTAGGCCAGCCCGGAGCTTCCTCCGGCCTCGGGGACGGCGGGGCGGGGGCCAAGGACACACTTCTCCCTGAGACAGCCGCCTTCCTGGAACTGCTGACTGGCCGGGGTTCCCAGAACCCGCAGCCGCGTCAACAGCCCCGCCCAGGACAGCGAGACAGGCCAGGCCAGGGCCCCAGATGGCGTGGGCTCCGCCTGCCCCTCCTCCCGCCCAGCCGCCCAGCCAGTGACGGGAGGGCGGGCTCTGCTGGAGCAAGAACCAGGAGCGAGAATCAGGAGCTCAGCCAACGGAGCCCACCAGGCTCCTGCGTACCTACTGTGTGCTCCAGGTCCTCACCCCTTCACCCATGCCCTGTGTGTCCTTATTGCAGGTGTTTTCTGAGCACCTACTTTGCGCCAGGTACTATAGATGCAAACAAGGCCATTCACTCACTCATTCCTTTCTTCCTTCTTCCCTTTGACAAATATTTGAGTAAGAAGAGAAGTTACTGGAAGGTCTGAGCAGAGACGTGACACCGTGAGACTTTTCAAACCATCCCCCTGGCTGTGTGGCCCAGGGCAGAAGCAGAGCCCAGTGAGGAGGCCGCCGGACTGGTCTGGGCAGCAGGTGCGGGGCTCGCACGGGGTTGTGGGGAAGGACTGGGGAGAGGAGCTGGGGCCTAGGTCTGGCTGAAGGTGGAGCCCACAGGGTTTGCTGACGGAGTGGAACTTGGGGGTGGGTGAGAGGAAAAGGGGATGAACAAGGCCAAGGCCGGAGCCCTGAGCGGGTAGAGTGGCCATTTACCCGGTGGCATGGATCCTGGAGGAACCGCGTGAGAAGCAGGCCGCAGAGAGCAGGGGGCAGCACCCTCGGAAAGTGTAAGAGGCAGCAGGAGGCGCCATGGGTGAGGGGCACGCTGCTCCTGCAGGGGGTGACCCAAGGGAGGACGAACAGAATTCTCCAGGGGAGGCGGGGAGTGTGGAGAGGGAGGAGAAAGTCCCAGAGGGCACCGCGGCTCCCTGAGGGCAGGGAACGTGCCTCATCCACAGAACCTGAGCCCCGAGCCCAAGGCTGGCACACAGTGGGCACTCAGTACACGACCATGTGCACATCACTGTGTCCTCGCTGAGGCCGTGCACAGCCTCCCTCCGTGTCTCGCGCTGTTCAGATGCTCTAAGGCCCCCCCTGAGGTGAGTACGATTATTAAACCCACTAGAGGCCTGGTGCACAAAATCGTGCATGGGTTCCCCACCTCCCTGCCTCCTCCTTCCCTCACTCCCTCAGCGCCCCGCCGCAGCTGCTGGTCACCCACCATGATCCGCGCCACCCCTGGTGGTCAGTGCACATCATAGCAAGCGATCATAGCAAGCGATCAAACTCCCAAGGGGACACTTTGCATATTAGCCTTTTATATATAAAGATTTCACAGATTCTGAAGGCTCCTGGGAGAGAAGAAGGAGGGGAGGGACAAGTGAAGAGGGAGTGAAGGGCCAGGAGGAGGCACGGCCAGTTCCTGCCACACAAGCTGGGCCCTTGGCTGCGGCGATGGGTAGGAGAGGTCGGGATGGCGCAGGGTCGGCAGGGCCAGAGACAGCCTGTCTGCAGGCCTGGCGAGCAGTCCTGACGCTCCAGGCAGCGGGGCCCTGAGGAGGTCCAGTAGGAGAGGCTGCTTCCAGAAACCCCATCCACCTGTGTGTGCGGACCACCCATGGGGCAGGAGGACCGGTGCTGGAGCTGGAGGAGGGGCAGGCTCCGCCCTGTCTGGGAGTGGGCGTGGCAGAGGCAGTGGCTGCTGGTGGCAGCTGGGGGTGGAGGTGGCCTTGGCAGGCAGTGGCGCTAGGAAGGGAGCCGGCTTGCTGGGGGAGACCACACACTCCACCACACTGCAGACACGTGACTTCACCTGGGGGGGGGGGGGGGGGGTGGGCCTGGAGCCATTCAGGGAGCCACATGTCCTGGTGGCTGAAGGCCGGTGGCTGTGCAGTGAGCCACGACTCTTAGAAGAGCAGGAGAGGCTGGAGCGGGGGCCTCCTCCATGGACGGGCGGGGCGGGACCCTGGAGGGAGGCGCCGTCTCGGGGACAGGCTGGCATCTTGTGCCAACGGCCACTTTATGGCAGTGTGTACACCTGTGCCGGTTGTGGACACGCCGAGTCCAAGCATTCAGTGGGGGTGGGGCCCCTGGGGAGGCACAGGCGACTCCATCTAGGATTCTGGAAGCCACGCCATCGGCAGGAGGCCCGGAGGCCCGGGGAGGAGGCTGAGCCGGCAGCCCTACAAGCCCTCCTGCTGCTTTATTTCTCTGCACAGCACTTCCTCCTCAGCACATCACACACGCACCCTTCCCGGTCACTGTCCGGATGCCCGCCGGACGCCAGCTCCCACAGGGCCCGAGCCTGTGTCCGCCACCTTCCTGCTGTGGCCCCAGAGCCCAGGCCAGTGCCCACACAGAACAGGGCCCACAGATCCTTGTGAATGGAAGGGACTGAAACAAATTCCCCCCCGGCCATGCGCAGGGCGCCTGGTCAGCTGGCATTTCCACCTCTCACTGCTGGACAAACACTGACCACTCCTGGCCTGGAGTCCCCTTAACACCCCAATGCAGGCACGATGGGCCACCCGGAGAGCTGACCTCCGGGGAGCCGGTAATTGGGCATTACCACGGTTATTACTCATTTCCTGGGAGACAAGACACACGACGTCAGGCTGCGGGGCACTGATTAGATTTTGGCTGTGTTAGTGACAGTCACGGCAGTCACTCACGACAGTCCCGGCTCTCAGGGGGCCTCCTTCCTGAGGTCCACAGACGGCACCACAATTGCCCGGCCTGTCCCCAGTCCCTCCAGCCATCAGAGGAACAGGAGAGGCCGGGTGCCGGGCCTCCTTCATGGACCCCTGGAGGGAGGCGCCATCTGGGGACAGGCTGGCTCCACCTTCCCAATCAAGGAACACGGCAGGTGCTGGCTGTTATTCTCATCCCATTGGGGCGGGGGGGGGGGGGCAGGCCAGGGGCATGAGCTCCAGATCCAAGGAGGTGAGAGTCTCTCCCCTCCCCTCTGACTGGGCAGGCTCCGCGGGAAGTAATGGGTTTTAGAGGGGACTCTGACCACTGGATCATGTCCAAGGCCAGACTGAGCTCTTCCCTTCCCTGCGTCAGGAAGACTGGTTAGAGAACTCTGGCTGTGCAGCCTGAAAAAGAGAAGTACTGGGTAGGTGCTGGAGGGCGATGGTCACGCCTCCAACGGGCAGGACCAGAGCCAGAAGGTGAACGCTCCGGGAAAGCTCACCTGGCTCCATCTCAGGACAGATCTGTCGGGGCTGCCCGG
>NW_005872113.1:10343-12968 GCF_000147115.1 Myotis lucifugus
TGGTCCCCCGATAGTCCCTCTAATCAGAACAGACACAGCTGTCCCTTCAGAAACTTGCTCCCACAACACCCGCATGGTGACGTGCACAGCAGATCCGAGCACCATGCCGTGTTCAGCCGAGACCTGGCATTTATAAACTCACCCGGACGTAGAGGAGGCCCTTGGGGGCCCAGGGCGAGACTGAGTCAGAGGAACCAAAGGTGAACCCGAGGTATCAGCGTTTCTAGGAAAGGCACAGACCAGCAGGAGACAGCAGCCCTTGTGGAGCAGGGTTAGCAGCGGTTGAAGCGGGTGAGCAATGAATGAGACTTTCTGTAATTTCAGCCTTTGCCCCTGTCTTTACTGTCCATCCCCAGGGAGGCCATGGCCCGGGTCACCTGCTCCCCTCTCCTTCGGGGGCGGTCACTACCAACAGGACATCGCGGGTCCACGTTTTTTCAGCGAAATCCTGGGGCCAGAATCCCTCCGATTATACAAAGGTCGCCGTGAACAAAATGCCAGCCGACGGAAGCACCCCTGCCCCCCCCCCACACACACATACACACACACGTCCAGAGCAGCACCCCGGGACCCGTCCCAGGGACATCCCTGCAGGACGGACGCGCTCAGCGAGGAGGAGAAACAAAGGCCCAGTGGCCTCAAGCTGAGCTCAGGTCAGGTCGTGCACCCGACTGACGTTTTTGTGAAAAAACTTGCGGTTTTCCGAGCCCGTGGCTTTAGGAATTATACATAAGGGTGGGGTCTGTGAGCATGTGTGTAGGTATGGCCTGTCTTCTCAAGTGGAATTGAAGCTCAGGAGGCAGGGACGGTCCAGTGCTCTGTCGGCAGCACCTGGCACCTGCCCGCACAGTATGTGCTCAATACACATTCGAAGAAGAAACGAATGGGGAAGCCGGGCGTTGGATATGGAGAGGTGACTCTGTCCTAAATGGGACAGAAACTGCAATCACTGAGCCACAGGCAAGGTGCCTACAAAAATTATCTTGTGGACACCCCCCCCCCATATACCCATTTCACTGACAAGCAAACCGAGGCTCAGAGAGGTTAGGCAGCTGCCTCCAGATCACAGAGAGGAAGCAGCAAGCTCACATCTGAACCTGGGCCCCTGCCTTCAAGCCCTTCTCTGCGCCTCCAGCTCAGAGGAGCAGAATGGCTTGCTGGAAGTCACACCACAAGCAACGGGAACACGGCCCACCTGACGCTGGCTCCAGCAGGACCCGCAGCCACCGCTGGGTTCTCCCACCCACTCTGGCAAGGGCAAGTTCATACAACCTCCTCGCAAGCCATCGGCCTGTCTTCCAGACTAGCCAAGGGGAGTCTGGTCTGACATGGCCAGGTACGGCTCCACAGTGCCGGCCATGAGGAATGCTGGGAAAGATGTCCCTCTCGGTCACCCCAGCAAACTGGGACGGTGAAGAACACAGGCTGGGGAGGGAGGTGGGTTCGAATCCCTCCCTCTGTCAGTCCTACACATGGAACCTCAGGCAAGGCCACCACACACATCGCTGATTCTGTTTCTTCGCCTGCAAAACGGGCAGACTAACCCCCATCCAATGGGGCTCATTATTTTTATTCAACAAATACATAGTGCTTACTCTGTACCGGGCATTGTTCTGTGTGCTTGACACTTATTTTCAGCGTCACTACCACCATATAAAGTAGTCACTGTGTTTTCACAAATGGGGAAACTGAGAAGTCAGCTACTGAGAAGTCAGTTAGTAAGTAGCAAAGCCACTCTCGGCCCCAGGCAATGGGGAGCCAGAGCCCATGCTCTGAACTCTGGACTATACTTTTTCCTTTTTTTTTTCTTTTTCTTTGTTAATCCTCACCCAAGGATATATTTTCCATTGATTTTTAGAGGGAGTGTGTGGCGGGGGGATGGAGGGAAGAGAGAGAGAAACATTGATGTGAGAGACACACATGGACTGGTTGCCTCCTGCACGAGCCCTAACCGGGACCTGGGGAATGAACCTGCAACCCAGGTACAAGCCCTTGACCAGGAATCGAACCTATGACCCTTCCGTGTGCGGCCGCTCTAATCACGGAGCGACACTGGCCAGGGCCAGGCTATATTTCTTGACAGTAACAACAAACATGAGTGTTTATGGTGAATGGACTATGTGTTGGAAACTGTTTCATAAGATACCCGATTTCCCAAATGTGAGGAAATGAAGCACCAAGGGGCCTTCAGTCCCTGCCCCTCCCAGGTGCACGGGAAGCAGCTGCAGGCAGTGAGCTGTTTGATCCCAAACTCCTCCATCCTGGGGCGGGACAGGGGACAGGGAACAGGGGGTAGGGGTAGGAGAGGAGGGTCCAGGAAAGGTCCTCTTCCCACCTCTTTGACACCTCACTTCAGCTCCTTTCTGAACCTGAGCATCAGGAAACAAAAGGCTTGGGGGACAACCTCCCTGCCTGCTGGGGACAACCTCCCTGCCTGCTGGGGACAACCTCCCTGCCTGCTGGGGACAACCTCCCTGCCTGCTGGGCTTTCTGCAGCCCGGGATCCGCGGTGCAAACACCAGCACTGAGTCACTGCTCTGAATGTGGAAATCCTGCGGTCACCCACACCTGCTGGAAACGGGTGTGTGTAACCAGGGTGACTCGCTCATGGTTTCCCCGCCCCCC
>NW_005872113.1:13192-14873 GCF_000147115.1 Myotis lucifugus
CTGCTCAGCGGACCCTCCCTCCATTCTCCCCTCCCAGCTCTCTGCTCCTCCTCACGGCTGGCTCAGGGTCCTGCTCCGTGAGGCCCGTCTCATGCCCCATGAAGAGCTGATCACCCCTCCCGGGTGGCTCAGGTGGGTGGCTCGTCGGCCCGTACACCAAATGGTTGCAGGTTCGATTCCTGGTCAGGGCACATACCTAGGTTATGGGTCCCATCCCGGTCAGGGTGTGTACGGGAGACAACCAATCCATGTTTCTCTCTCACATTGATGTTTCTCTCTCCCTTCCTCTCTCTCTTTCTCTCCCTTCCTCTCTCTCTAAAATCAATGAAAATATATCCTCGGATGAGGATTAAAAAAAAAAAAGAGCTGATCACCCCCCACTGTGCTCCCCCCTCCCCAGAGGGAGGCCTCCTCAGGGCAAACACCGGAGCCCAGAGCAGCACTGGAGCGGTGCCGGGAGGAGCCTTGTGAGTGCCGGTGAGTGAGGGGCTGGCTGGGTTGGCCCCTCCCAGCCCAGCCTCAGCATCCTCCTCTAATCACAGGTTGGACTAGCCCAGTTCAGGGTCCTCTGCAGGACTCTGGAACCCCCTGACTGTGGGGGACACCCTGGCCATATGGACACCCGAGCCTCAGTTTCCCCAACAGACTTTAGGGTTTTAGTAAAGGCGCTGAAGTCCCAGCAAATGCTCCAGCTCCTAAGAGGCCAGCCCTAGGGAAGGAGCTGCGGGGTCACAGCTCACAGAGGACTGGGGCTCAGGCAGGTTAGAGCCGGTCTGGGGGCGCGCTGTGAACCCCAGCATCGGCCACCGGTCCCTGGTCCCGGTCCCTCCTGATTATAGCAAATATAGATTTGGGGTTTTGTTTTTAAATCCAGATTCCTGAGTTTACCGAACCTCTCTCGCGGAAGGGGGCCTGGGAACCCGCAGTTAATCAGATCCCGGGAGAATTCCTTCATTCGCAGTTTGACAAATAGTTGTCAGGTGGAGGCAGCGGGCTCTGGGGCAGACTGCCCGGTCCCCATCCTCATCCACGCCTTCCCGGGGGCATTTTAGCTGCCTGTGCCCGCGCGCCCTGACCTGGGAAATGGCCGTGGTGCAGAGCACGAGGAGAAAGGCGATTCTGACTTAACTCCGGAGACTTGCAGCTTCAGAACAGCCTGCGCAGAGGCACCCAGTGCTGGGTCCACCCAACGACATTGAAATGAGGCCACAGGGGGAAGGCAGGCCGCGGCCCCAGATTCTTGGGCCTGGCGATCCATGTTTCAGTTTCCGGGGCTCTCCCAACCCTTCTCCCTCAGTCCGCACCAGCCGCGTGTGTCCGGCCGGGGTGGCGGCGCAGAGAAGGGGCCGGCGTGGCCCAGCACCTGCCTTACCCCGCGACCCCGACGCTCCTAAGCCCCGAGAGACCGGCTCGGATGCACGAGTTTGGGGGGCGCGCCGGGTGTCCGCGCATCCGGGGTCAGCCTGCCCGCCCAGCTCCCCGCCTCGGCTGCCCTTGGGCGACATGGACGGAGCCGGCCGCTCTCCGAACCGCGAGGAGCCCGAGGGCGGCCCGGGTGCAGGTCGGGGCGGCCCAGGGTCCCCGCGCCTGGCCCCAACCGCGGCGGCCTCGCACTTCCCGGACGCCGACTACGCGTCCCGGCGAACCCCGGCCTCCGCTCCCCAAAAGACCACGCGTCCTA
>NW_005872113.1:15103-31013 GCF_000147115.1 Myotis lucifugus
GCCCCCCGCTCCCGGTCTCCCCCGCAGCCGCGAGGCCGCGCCCTCGGGAGCCCGCAGTAGTTCCCGGTGCTCTCAGAATGAAAGCCCGTCCCGACCAGGCCCATTCGCTGCGGCCGGTCCCTGCGCCTCTCCCGCTGTCCTTCCTGCTCGCCCCCCCTCCTCCCCTCCCCCTCCTCCCTCTCCCCACCCCCACCCCCACCCCCGTCTCCCGGCAGGGGCAGTGCGTTTGGGGCTGAGGGTTGGGCACCTTTACTTCTCGCCTCCCCCAGCAGCCCAAGGACTGCTAAGTGCCAGTGGGTGCTCATCCCTCCCACATGTTGCCTGAGCGCCTGCTGTATGTCGAGCTCCGGGCAGATTTAGACGGTAAAACACCGTTCTCAACAGCTGGTACCCCGACACCCTGTGCTCAGGGCCCGCATGGACTCGGTTAATGCTCACAACTGCCCAGTGAGGAACTCGGTTACTCCCACCCATTTCAGAGACCGGCAAACGGAGGCACAGAACCCTGAGGGAAGCTCGCTCAGAGTCGCAGCGGGTGTGGCATTCGAACCCAGGCTCCATAGGCCACTAACCACTGGGCACATAAGAGCCCTGATGCAGCCAGAAGGTGGGAAAACCACTAAATGGATAAAGGATTTCAGGGAACAAGCGGCCCCAAGAAGAAAGCAAAAAGGGGGACCTATTAGGCCAGGGGGGCTGGCGGCTTGCACGTATCCTTAAGGGCAGGCGTTGGAGCTGAGACCCTGAAGAGGACAGGGGGCAAAACTAGTTTAGGGAGAGAGAGCAGCAAGTGCAAAGGCCCTGGGGTGGGAACTAACTTAGCATGTTACAGGGATGACTGAAGGCCAGGTTGGCTGGAGAGCCTTGAGGAGGGGAGCGCAGAAGGAGGGGAGGTCGGAGATGGGCAGACTCAGGCCCGGCAGTGCTGGGGACCCAGAGAGAATTCTTTTTTTTTTTCTTTTTCTTTTTCTTTTTTTAATATATTTTTATTGATTTCAGAAAGGAAATGAGAGGGAGTGAGAGATAGAAACATCAATGATGAGAGAATCATTGATTGGCTGCCTCCTGCACACCCCACACTGGGGATCGAGCCCTGATGGAGTGGCTTCCCAGTTCCAGAGTTCATCTTGGGTCCTCTGGGGCCTCTGGCCACACTCGGTGCTTGTCCTCGCTGACGTCCTTTGCTGGCCGTTAGTGCCAGCCTCGTCTTCAGTGTTTAACTCAGCTTACCCCCTGGCTGGGTCCCCTCCCTTCGCCTTGTCCCAGGACACTCAGACACAGCTCTTGGGGAATCGTCATTCCTCCAGACTGCACGCAGCCCGGTAGCTCTCGTTCCTTAGACACTTACCCTGTGCCTAGAGCGACATAATCAACTGTCTCATTTAATCTTCACACAACATATGCATTCCCATTGTATAGATGAGTCAGGTGAGGCTCTGGGAGGTGAAGTAACTTGCCCAGGGTCTCACAGCCTGCACGTGAGGACACTGGCCGACCCCGCATGTCTGCCCTGCTCCACAGCCTGTCCCTTCCCCCTCTGCTTTCTTCTTCTCTGGGACTCTACCCAGAGGCGGCACCGATGGCCTCCTTTCCTTGAGAGAAGGACCCAGACCAAAATGAGCCCCTGTCCTAACAGCTGGTTGGCACCATGGCCTGTTTTTCCCTCTGCAGTAGGCACTGTCGATGCCCCGCCCACATCCTCTCCCACTTACCAGTCCCAGCCGCTCGCTGCCGGCACCGGAGACTCTGCCCAAGGCATTCTCTGGCCACAGGAGCCAGCTTCACCTGAGCAGAGGGTGTATGAGCGTTGATGCCCACAAGGGCAGGCCTCAGCAGCAATGATTGGAATCGGGGGATGAACACCCGGGTCCTCACTTCTCAGGGAATGCGGGGGGCAGCTCTGACACACGGTCAGCAGCCTCCCAGAGGTCCCAGAGAGACGAAGTCCCGGTCCCCCGCTCATGGACACACCTCACTGGCTTCTTTCCCTCCTCCTTCACTTCCCCACTCCCTCAGTGTCTTCTGGGACCATCCCCCGTGCCAAGGAAGTGCACTCCAGCCCTCGTCTCAGGAGCCCCTGGGCCATCTTATCTGAGTCGGCCCCTCCGGCAGCATCCTTGATATTCCTCTGAAGAGCACCCTCTCCAGCTCTCAGTCCAGACAACTCCACCCCAACCCCCAAAGTGGGCGGTGATTCAGGAGTGGCCCATCAGAACACTGTGGTCCCTCAGCCGTAGTGATTTGGTCAGAGATGGGCATGTGACCCATCAGAGCCAATAAGATGCTTTGAGATTTTTCCAGGGCTGAAATAGCCAGCCTCCTCTTTCCACGGGCGTCTCTCACCTGTACCAGCGGAGGATTGGGGCTGGAGCCCTGGCAGCCATCTTGCACAGTACCAGCTATACTGCTTTTCTGAATATGAAGTTAGAACACGTTTGTAGGGGATTGCAATGATGGTCCCAGTTCTACCCCTCCTCCCCTGTACCCACTCTCCTTGCCGTGGAAGCATCTCACTGGGACTGCGAGCTCAGCCACGTGACTCGTTTTGGCCAATGGGATGTTAGCAGATGTGATGGGGCAGAAGCTTGAAGTTCACTTCCATGACTGGGCTTATTTCTGCCATTACCATGAGGGCATGCTTCCGCCCTGGTCCAGGCCCTAACTCCCTCTCGCCTCAGGCGGGGGTGAGCTCCCCAAACTGGGAGGAGGGGTGCAGGCATTTTGTTACAATGCAGTGTGCCTCGCTGTATATGATGCTCTGAGAGAAGGCCTCCCCCCGCGCTGCCTGGGCACTCGTGCCCAAGCTGGGAAGGAGCAGCGAGGACCCCGCCTCGCAGGGCAGGCAGACTTGGACTTGGACCACGGCTCTCCCTGAGTCTCTGCCCTGCACGTGGCGCCTCCGCCCTCCCTTTCGCCCTGGAGGCAGGGAGAGACGCCAGCAGCCACAGAGAGTAATTGATTATACTCTGGGGCTGGAGGGCTTGGCATCAGACTCAGTTTTATTCGGAATAACACACTCCCACGGCGTTCCGTACATCCAGGGAGAAGCCAGCCTGGCCTGACAGCTGCATGCACGGGTCGGTGGGCATGCAGAACGAGGAGTCGCTGCTTCTGCCCTAAGGAGAAGAATTCCAGGAAGTCTGCACCGATGAGGTGCAGCTTAAGCAGGGGCTGAGGGGTGACTAGGAGGTCACCAGGGAGGGGCGGGATATACATGCAGGATATGATCGGTCACTTGTAGCCAAGAAATGTCCTCTCTGTGCCAATGCTTCCTGAGCTGGGTGCTCTCTGCTGGCGTCACCACGCTTCCGTGAATCTGACCATAGTTCGTCTCCGCGCTTACGCACTGTGAGCACCGGCAGCGGCACTGAGCACACAGGCCTCCTCTCCGGTCCTCGCTCCTCTCCTCCAGCTCAGCAGCCGCTCCTTCTTCGTGGAACGTTCGCCTGCGTTGACTCACAGGACTCGGAACCGACTCTCTAGTCAGGTTCTTCTCTTCCTTTTCATCCTGTCCTCTAAACAGAATCGTTCCCCATGTCCTCACTGCTCAGCTCATTCAGAAACTCACCTTCCCTCATTGGATACATGTCCACATGCAAAGCTTCAGCGTGTGTACGTACATAGTCAGCGGACATCCCCCCGGATCTACTCCGCCCGGCCCCCCCGTCCCAGGAGGACCCTGTAGGAGCCCTTGGAGATGCACGTGCTGGCGGGCCACGTGTGAGCAGAGGCCGCGGCGATAACTTGGCTGTGCCTGCAGCGCTGTGCTGATGCCCCGTCCCTACACCTGGCCCTGCCCGGGCTCGCATGTCCAGTGCTTGGTGCCCACACCATGCAGGCATGTCCCCCGCTCTCCCTCTGACCCCTCCAACCCCAAAGGCCTACGACCAAAGTCATCACCCTTCTCCAGCCCTGCTGCCCTCTGTGCTCAGCCTCAGTGAAGGTGTGGCCTCCAGTTAAGCAAGTTGGAAACGATGCTGTCATCTTTGGCTTCCCTCTCTGTCTCTGTCTCTGTCTCTCTCTCTTTCTCTTTCCCCGTCTCTCTCACGGAAGACAGCCAGGAGCCGCCGTGGTCTGTCCGCTTCTCCTCTGCATTCCTCTTCGCATCTGGCCCACTTCCCTCTCCCACTGCTTCTGCCCTGGTCCAGCCCTAACTCCCTCTCCCACTGCTTCTGCCCTGGTCCAGCCCTAACTCCCTCTCGCCCAAACCAAGGGGACCTCCTTCCCTGCTTTCTGTTGCTGGTGGCAGCCTCTGTGCAGAGCCACCCAGCCCCACTGTTCCCTCTTCCCTCCACTTCATCCAGCTGCAGAGGCCCTGCCCGGAGACTGACTCGTGATTGACAAAGCCAGTACAGCAATCCTAACCCCTTCGCAGATCCCCACTGTCCCGGCTCCTTTGCAGCACGGGGTGGCGAGGTGATTCGGGTCTGGCCGGTAAGACACGCAGGGGAAATCCAGAAAGAGGCCCACGGAGAGGAAGACCTCTGCTCACTCCTCCCACCAGCGCCATCCTCAAAGTCCATGGATCATTTATGCGTTAGAAGTTTACTCTCCAGGCTGGCATGCAAGGCCCAACCACAGCTCTCACTGATTTTCCTCCAGCTTTATCCACTCCTCCTCACATTCCTCACAAGGAGCCTGGGGGTGGGGAGGCCAAGGGCAGGCATGTCCTCCACGGTAGCTGGTCCCAAGGATGGCCCCGCATGAACCATCTCCCTGGTTCACAGTCCTGTGCAGCCCTCCCCCGAGTCTGCCCTGGGCCTGTGAAGCAGTTTAACTCCCGGAATGCAAAGGGCGCGAAGCTGTGCCACCTGGGCCACAGGCACCGAGAACACTCTGCTTCCGCCCCTCAGCAGCCCCAAGCCACCAACTGCACTGAGACCGCCGAGCGGTGAGGAAGTGCAGCCCGACCACAGCAGAGGCGCGGAGGGAGAGTCCCAGCCAAGCAGCGTACTGCACCCTAGACAGCCTTACAGCATCTTCCCTCCCTAATCCTGTCTTTTCACCTTAACGGTGCTTCTGAGTGTTCAACGTTACCCAAGATAGGCTGACGCTCTCCAGAGCAGGAGTAACTGCTAACGTAAATGTTCAATTCCCAGTAGGCACAGACCTGTCTCAGTGGTACCCACCAGCACGAAGAACTGCTGTGACTCCACCGACCTTACACCCCAGGGTGGGCAGGAGGCTTGTCTTGTACTCTCCTTAGAAGAACTCCAAATACCCCCAAACGTGTCAGGACACCCTTTAACATAGAGCGCAGGTTGCTGATATGTGTGCCCTCTGTGCAGTCCAAGCCCTTTAACGACAGGCAACTCACCTGCTATTTTTCTAATGTGATTGAAGGTTCAATAGGGTATGTATGTGATGAGAGGCAAAGCCACCGTTCTACATCATGAAGCTCACGGCAGCCCCCAAAAGACACTGTGGGCAGCTTGCCAAAGGCCCTAATGAGAAGCAGCTCATTGACCCAGCTGGCTTGGCTCAGTGGTTGAGCATCAGCCTATGAACCAGGAGGTTCCGGTTCGATTCCTGGTTTGGGCACATGCCCAGGTTGTGGGCTCGAGCCCCACTAGGAGGCATGCAGGAGGCAGCTAATCAGTGATTCTCTATCATCATGGATGTTTCTATCTCTGCACCATCTTCCTTCCTCTCTGAAATCAATAAAAATATATTTTAAAAAGAAAAGCATCTCTTTGAACTATCTCTGGATAAGGAAAGGAAAACGTACAAACCCCAGAATATTTTCTTAGGTCTTTTTTTTTAATCCTCACCTGAGGATATTTTTTCTATTGCATTCTAGAGTGTGTGGGAGGGAGAGGGAGAGGGAGAGAGAGAGAAAGAGAGAGAGAGAGAGAGAGAGAGAGAGAGAGAGAGAGAGATTGAGGTGAGAGAGACACATTGATTGGTTGCTTCCCAGGGGAAGGAACCTGCAAACCAGGTATGTGCCCTTGAATGGGTTTCGAACCCATGACCCTTTGGTGCATAGGCTGAGGCTCTAACCATTGATCCACACTGGCCAGGGCCAAACCCCAGAATTGTGATCCTCTTCGTGCTGCTGCTGTGAGGGCTGAGTGAAGGCAGACACGCTGGGCCTTCTGGAGCTGGAGCTTACGGAAACCTTGGTTCCTCTGCTCTAATAAGGCTTTGCGTGAGGAGAGCGGGTTGCCAGTGTTTATTAATTCCTGGGAGTGTTCTATGAACTTACGGCTCAGGACTCCCAGGCGAAAGGGGGATTTGACCTGGCAGAGGTGATGGGTCCAAAAAGTAGTTTGTTTCCTAAAAATAAATCCACATGGCTTCCTAAATTACTGACAACGTGTTTTCCAGATGGAAGTCATCCATCAGCGAATGACTGCACAATTCTTCGGCCAGAAATATTTCCACATAAATTCTAACCCTGAACCCTAACCCCAACCCTAATCCAAAACCCTAACCCTATACCCTAAACCCTAACCCCCTAACCTTTAACCCCAAGCCCCATACCCCAACCCTAACTCCAACCCCAGCCCTAAACCCTAACTCCAACCCTAATCCCTAACCCTAAGCCATAACAATAACCATAAACTCCAACCCCTACCACTAAACTGCTACCCCAAACCCCTAATCTTTACCTCCTAATCCTAAACCCAAATGTCAAAACCCCTAAACCCTAAACCTAAATCCTTTTTCTAACCTCCCAATCCTTACCCCATCCCCTTCCCTTAATCGTGACTACTTACCCTAACTCAAACCCCAGAACCAGTACCCTGCGCCTGGACCCCAGAGATAGAAACATCAATGATGACAGAGAATCATTGACCGGCTGCCTCCTGCACGCCCCCTACTGGGGATTGAGCCTGCCAACCGGGCATGTGCCCTTGACTGGAATCAAACCCAGGACCCTTTAGTCTGCAGGCCAATGCTCTATCCACTGAGCCAGATCCTGGAGCTGGACACTGGACACCAGACCTCAAAGATGGACCCTAGAGATGGACCCCAATAAGGTCAATAAAAATGTTTTTAAGAAAAGAAAATGTGTTTCCCACTTGGCATATACTTTTCAGTGCTCCCCCAGTGCTGTTTACCTGGCCCACCATACGCCGTGCGGCAGTGGCTCAGAGCCTGCCTCTGTCTTCCTTCCCGAAGGCTGTGAAATGGGCTCATTCATTGCTGTCCCGTATCCTGTGAAGATGTGGCCCTGCTGCGGAGCCCCCCGCAGGCTTCCTGGCCCGTCTCCAGCAGAGAGGATGTGGTGATCCACAAGAGCTCAAGGTCCAGGCACCGCAGTCAAGTTTGGGGCGTTGTGGGGTTGGGTAAGACCTGCGTTGTCGCTGAGACTGAGACAAAGTACAAGCCTCCCCCATACCCAGAAACGTGAAGGAGGCAGGGTTCGTGTGGGAACTCTGGGGTATTGGTCAATTTTATACCCCATTTAGTGCGGTGCCTTCACCCACTATAGCACCTAGATAAGAAGGGGCACAGGCATATGTGGGATGATACCGAGTCACAGGCCGCCTCTGAGAAAGCAAATGTGCTGGGTGAACAGATTAAAGCTCTTGGGATCTCAGGTGGAGTTGCCATCTGAGTAGATGTGTCAGGGACCCCAGGCTGGACACGATGGCAACAACAATAACAAACGCAAAAGGAGCCGACGCCCCTTAGCTCTGGGTCCCCATTGCAGAGAGGCCAATATTAGCTGCACCCAGTGGGACAGCAGCTGTCGGCCATGAACACAGCTCTCCCCCAGGTGCGGCCTCCTCCCAACGTCCAGCCAGTCGCAGCCCGTCGGGAGGTGGCTAGAAGGGTTATTCACAAGACCTGCTTCGAGGCCACCCGAGGCTCTGCCCGCGGAAACGGCTCGCATATTCGCTGCAGCGCAGAGCTCCTCCCACCGTCCTCCGGGCAGTGAGTTAGTTACATGCTACGCTGGGGCCAATGTCTTCCAGGCCCACTTCAGGCCTCACTACTCTTCAGAGCTCCTGAGATGGCAGACCAGGGGAGGGGACACTAGAATAGGGCTCGGACTGGCACTCCCCCGGTTGGATAGGATACTTCCTGCCAGAGAGTGAGGACTGCCCTGGCCAGCTAGCGTGGCTCCCGCGGACCCTGCTGGAATCCGGCCAGATGCCCTGTGTATGACTACGGCAGCGGTTCTCAACCTGTGGGTCGTGACCCCTTTGGGGGTCGAACAACCCTTTCACAGGGGTCACCTAAGACCATCAGAAAACACATCTATAATTACATATTGCTTTTGTGATGAATCACTATGCTTTAATTATGTTCAATTTGTAACAATGAAAATACATCCTGCATATCAGATATTTACATTACGATTCATAATGGTAGCAAAATTTCAGTTATGAAGCAGCAACGAAAATAATTTTATGGTTGGGGGTCACCACAACATGAGGAACTATATTAAAGGGTCGCGGCATTAGGAAGGTTGAGAACCACTGGACAACGGGCACTGGCCAGTACTAAAGGGCCCTGGCTGCAACTGGCTGCTGGGCACGGTCTGTGCCGCCCACTCAGATTGCAAATAGCCCCGGTCCCCCACCCCCTGGGCAATGTGCCCGGGATGTACGGCCGGCCCAGGCCCACAGGCTGCACACGTGTGACTGCTATGGTCATGATTGCAGGGGAGGCCCTCCCCCCCGACGTGCCTGCGGAGCCTGTGTCTGATCGCCCTTATGTCTCTTCCTGGGAACCAGCACTGGAGTGTGGGGAATCCCTTCCTCCCTGAACTGCCACTTAAGCAGAAATACACCATCAACCTGGCCGCTGGGTCTGCACTGCCGCCGTGCCCGCGTGGAGGGAGTGCCTGGGACGGGCTCCCTGCAGTGTCTGCTGGGACAGCGGGTGGGACAGGCTGCCTGTGAGAACCTGGGCAGTTTGACTCCCAGGACCAGCGCTAATGTCCCTCCTTTAATTCTGAACTTACTGAAAGGTAAGTCTCTGATCTAGGTGGTCATCGCACTGACTCTCCCACGGTCCTCACTGCTCACGGTACGTGGGATGGCGCGGACGCGTGTGCTGACGGCAGCCTGGCTGTGTGCGCTCCGTGTGGAGAGAGCGGCCTAACCACACACCTGGCCGGGGCCCCTGGGGTGGCTCCCACCCACTGCTCGGCGCATGATGGGCAAGGACGCTCCCTCCCTCCCCGGGCACCCCTGCGCCTTCCAGCCCCTCTCCTCACCCGCAGGCGCGGCCCTTTCCCTGCCCTCTCCCAAGCTCCCAGGGCCCTGCCTTTGCTTCTGTAACCTGTTTCCTGAGCCCATTTCTTCTGCGGCTCACTTCTCCCACCGCTGTGACTTCTAGATAAACTTGTTCTTATCATTTGAGTTCTGGGCTCTGGATCTTTCTTTGCTGAACTCAGGAACCCAGGTCCATCCATTGCAGGCTCAATCCCCGGCCCTGGTCGGGGCGCAGGCAGGAGGCCTCCAATCGATGATTTTCTCTCATCATTGATGTTTCTCTCTCTCTCCCTCTCCCTTCCTCTCTGAAATCAACAAAAATACATTTTTTAAAAGAACCGAGGTCCAATTTCACCACCAACACTGCCAAAGACGGATCCATCTTCAGACCCTCCACCACTGCCGGGAAACGGCTCACTGACCACCGTACCTGTATGAGGACCCCCTCAGGTGCGGACAGAGCTCCTTGACCTGTGCCCACGCCTCTCCATAAAGTCCCCCTGGCGCTGTGCCTCTGTTTGTTCCGAGGAACAGGAAGGTGTGGGGTGCCCAGACCTGAGGTGGAGTCCCATGAGTAGTGGAGGGCAAAGGGCTTCGCAGCCAGGGAGTCTGTGATGAGGCAACAGACCCACAGAGGGAAAGGACTGGCCCAGAGTCAAGACCCGCACACTGCCTGGTGCCTTACCTCCCTCCTCCTCCCCCGCCTCCCACCTGGCACAGGTAACAGTGGGGCAGGAAGGGGAGGAGGATGGGCCTGGAAACTCAGAAGTGAAACCTGGATTCTATGATAAGGATGAGCAATAACTAAGCTACTTAAGATTACCTATGACCAGATGGAAAAACATCACCGGGGCCCTGGCCCGTGTGGCTCAGTGGTGGGAGCATGGGCCCGAGCCGTGAAGGCTCGCGGGTTCGAATCCCCATTGAGGGCACATACCTGGGTTGCAGGTTCAATCCCAGGCCCTGGTTTGGAGTTGGGGTGAGTGCAGGAGACAACCAGTTGATGTGTCTCTCTCACATGAATGTTTCTCTCTCTTCCTCTCCCTCCTCCCTCCCCCCCTTCCACTCTCTCTAAAAATCAATGGGAACAATATCCTCGGTGGAGGATTAACAATAACAATCATGTGTAAGGTTTAGACCCTGATTGGACAGGAAGAGAGAACAAATCTTTAAAGGCAGGTGCCTTTCTGGCACCCAAAGAAGGGGTCTACATATGTGACACACATGTATTTATGGCCGTGTCTCCCTAAGGATGCACTGACCACTGTACATGTATGAGAACCCCCCAAATTTACCTGCTCTGAAGTCTCACTGGGAGCCTGGAGAGATGGCCTAGTTCAGTGATGGCAAACCTATGACACGTGTGTCAGAGGTGACACGAGAACTCATTTCTTTGGTTGATTTTTCTTTGTTAAATGGCATTTAAATATATAAAATAAATATCAAAAATATAAACCTTTGTTTTACTATGGTTGCAAATATCAAAAAATTTCTATATGTGACACGGCACCAGAGTTAAGTTAGGGTTTTTCAAAATGCTGACATGCCGAGCTCTAAAGTTTCGCCATCACTGGCCTAGTTGGTTAGAGCATCGTCCTGATATGCCAAGGTTGTGGGTTCAATCCCTGGTCGGGGCACATACAAGAATCAACCAGTGAGTGCAGAAATAGGTGGGACCACAAAGCGATCTCTCTCTCTCTCTCTCTCTCTCTCTCTCTCAAGTCAATCAAGCTTATTAAATAAAAAATAAGTAAAGTCTCGGCGGCTCACAGTCTCACGGTGGGAAGGGCCAGGTGGGAAGGGCCAGTTTCCACTTTCTTCCCCAGGACGCCGGTATCAGTGCCAAGCTAGACATCCACGCCTTGGCTGAGTTCGCGGCAACTGGCTTATGATTCTAAACAGAGCATTTCCTTGCTGCCAAGGAGCTGTCTGAGTGAAAAACCTGGCTTTGCAACGTGGAGCGGCTTTATCGCCTCTCCCTGCAGCCCAGCCTGGGCCCTGGGCTGTCATTAAGCCAGAATGTCGTCCCGACATCCGCTCTTATGAGTAACGTGACTGACCTCTTAGCCCAAATGCCAGACGCTACAGACAAGGTTGACCGGGCTTCCTTCCTTCACTGATGCCTCTGGCCACTGGCTCGCTTCTCTCCCTGGGGAAGGGGACGCGGCAATTCGGGAAGACTCAGGCCTTGTGGGCTTACTGTGCCTCTGCTTCTCTGGGATAAGCATGCAGGCCACCTCCCGCTACCTGGCCCAAGGACTCAGGAAGATGGGCGATCAGATTGTGTGGGCCACCAGGATGTCTGGGGTGTGCAGGTGTAGATGTGAACAAAAGCCAACTCCGCCTTCGTGTCCTTTCGTGCTGTGAGCTTTGGCCAACCTCACTGTCCTTAGCACGGCTTGCTAGTTGGTTATCCGTGTTCCTGAAAATGTGGCCATAAGTATTTTTGTTAGCAACAGCCGGAATGGCATGACAACCAAGGTAAATATCAAACTGGTGATAGTATTGATTATAAACGATTATCGGTCACACGACGACCAGGAGGCATGGCCCCGGCACTACTGCATTCTTCGTCCCTTTGTCCTGTCAGACATTAGTACCCAAGCTATGCTATTTTTTAAAAAAGGACTGCAGCCCAGCCGATGTGGCTCAGAGGTTGAGCATCGACCTATGAACCAGGAGGTTACGGTTTGATTCCCGGTCAGGGCACATGCCTGGGTTGCGGGCTCGAGCCTCAGTGTGGGGCGTGCAGGAGGCAGCTGATCAATGTTTCTCTCTCATCACTGATGTTTCTATCTCTCTTCCCCTCTCTCTTCCTCTCTGAAATATATAAATATATATTTTAAATAAAAAATAAATAAAGTAGCTCACTGCCACTTGCCTCAGCTGCCCACCCCGCCCACTGCCACTCGTAGCTCTCCACTGCACGTAGCTCGCTGCCCCGCCCTCCTGTAGCTCACAGTCCTGCTTCCACTTATCTGCGGTATTATATATATATATATATATATATATATATATATATATATATATATATAATTTTTAAGTACTGTAATAGGAGTCTGTTAGTGGAGAATACTCTTCACAGAACCGGCTGTTCCACCCCCATCCAATCTTCCCATAAGTAAATTGCGCTATAATAAGTTCTGGTCCAGTCCATGCAGGTGCCTGCTTCATCCTTCGGTCCGAAGATACCTTCTCATATGATGGCCATTGTTCCTCTGCCCCATCGTCAGACAGCGAGGTCTCCTCAAGATGAAACACTCCTGTGTCTCAAAAGAAGCTATCCAGAAATTGAAAAGACAGCCCACAGGGGGGAAGGCTTATTTGTACATTATATATCTGATATCCAGAATATACAAAGAACTTTTACAACTCATCAACAAAAAGACAAAAAAACTAAATTCTAACGATGCACTTGAATAGACCCTTCTCCTGAGAAGACATACAAATGGTCAGCACGCACATTAAAAGATGTTAAGCGTCACTAATCATGACGAAATGCAGATGAAACCCACAATGCGATACCCTTCACACTCCCTAGAACGGCAGTGACCAAGAACCCTTAAACATTGCTTGTGCAATGTCAACTGGTGCAGCCTATGTGTACAATAGTTCGGCATTTCCTTAAAAAAAATACCTTATGGTTCAATAACTCCACCCCTAAATATTGTCCCCCCCAAAACTGAAAAGGGTGTTCAAACAAAAACGTTCACATGAATTTCATAGCAGCCAAAAGGCAGAAACGACTCAACTGTCCATCAGTGGGTGAATGGAGAAACAAAAGGTGATAAATCCACAAACTGAACTATTATCCTGCCGTACAGAGGAACAAAGTAGAAGGGGGCAGCCGCTGTGGAAAACAGGAGGGCAGTTCCTCAAAAACTTACACACAGAATTAATGTATGACCCAGGGATTCCACTCCAGGGGACATGCCCAGAAGATCTGAAACCAGGGACCGGCACGGATATCGTCCGCCCGTATTCATAGAAGCATTATACACAACTAGTGGCCCTGCACACGAATCAGTGCATGAGTAGCTCACTGTCACTTGCCTCAGCTGGCGGCCCTGCCCACTGCTGCTCGTAGCTCTCCGCCACACATAGCTCGCTGCCCACCCTCCTGCTGATCAGTCGTTATGTGATGGTGTCCCAACCAGTTTGCATATCACCCTATTATAAGTATAGATAGCCAAACAACCCCAGTGTCCACTGATGGGTGAATAAACACAATGTGTTATATACACAATGGAATATTATCTGCTTTAAAACTGGGGCAATTCTGACACCTGCTACAACCTGGATGGACAGCGAAGTCACTATGGTAAGGCGAATAAGTCAATCACGGAAAGACAGATATTATATGACTCCACTTATCTGAGGTATCTAGAGAAATCAGAGACAGAAAGGAGAGTGCAGTTGCTGAGGCCGGGGGAAGGGGGGGCAGGGCAGGAAGGGGAGAGTTAGTGTTTAATGGATACAGAGTTTCAAAGAAAAACAAAAAAAGTTCCAAAGGTGTATGGTGTTGATGATATTTGTATAACATGTAAATATAGTTAATTCCATCAAACTGTGTACTTCACATGGTACATGTGTTGAAATATATTTAATCACAATGAAAAAAGTGAGGTACTGATACATGCTAGGACATGGATGAACTTTAGAAACATCCTACTTGAAAGAAGCCGGCAGAAAAGGCCACCCTGTGCCACAGAAGTCATCTGTGTGTTATGGGTTAACTCAGCGAGATAGACCACCGACTCAGAATTTAAATTTAAGAGCCTTTATTAAGCTGGCCAGCTGACTACAGCACGTCCCTCTCCTCAGGGAGAGCCTCCCCGCTGAAGTCCTGACCGAGGGTACAGCAAAGCCTTTTATCTGCAACACTACAAAGTATTTCAAAAAAGAAAAAAACAAACTGCAAAGCGGTTCATTAGCCATTCCTGGTACTGGCAGGGTAAAAAGTTCACATAAAGTTTACAAGTACAAATGGGAGGAAAGCAGGGTCATACCTGGCTGGGTTTAATCATAACACATTGCTTTTCTAGTGAGATAATTAGCAATTTTTCTCTGCCATGGTCCCTGGCCCTCAGCCCACTCAGTAATTCTTCTCTGCCAGGCCCCTGCCCCTAGCACATGTGCGCTTTAAATCCATCAAGTTTATGAAAACGAGCGGACGTGTTGGTAAAAGTCTCAGGAAGATAAAGGGGGATCACAATGGAAGGGGCAGCTCCACGCTATTGGGGCAGGTGGTGACGGGGAGTAGGCCTGTGAGTGGGTTCTGATGCGGAGCCACAGTGACCTCCTCAGCGGGGAAGGTGGCAGCTCCGCGGGCCAGCACGCTTGTGTGGGATAAAACCTGGAGCGCCATGGACGTGGCAGGTGTAGCAAAGAAACAACAGCTGCGCGCCCGGCCAGCATGGCTCAGCGGCTGAGCATCCACCTATGAGCCAGGAGGTCACGGTTCGGTTCGATTCCCAGTCAGGGCACATGCCTAGGTTGTGGGCTCAATCCCCAGTGTGGGGTGTGCAGGAGGCAGCCAATCAAAGATTCTCTCTCATCATTGATGTTTCTCTCTCTCCTTCTCCCTTCCTCTCTTAAATCAATAAAAATATTTTTTTTAAAAAAGCTTGATATTAAAAAAGAAAGAAAGAAACAACAGCTGTGAACCTGAGTGGAGAGAGTATGTGTACCGCTGTTGCAACATTTGAAGTTACTAGGAAGTAAATTACTTTTTGAAACATGTGGCGAGCAAGCACGGCCATGGCATACTCAGCCCCACATTGGACACCTTATGTGCCGCGCCAGCTCAGCCGGGTTCGGTGAGCCTGAGTGGGGGCGGTGAAGGATTGAGAAAAGACAGACAAGAGAAGAAAGCTGGGTCTGGGTGGGACGCTGTCCTCTCTGATGAAGAGACAGCACCACGGACTACAAGCCGTGTCTTTATTTTATAGCCAGATTCCAGGAGGCAAAGCAAGGGCGTGGTCAAGCTGTTTACAGCATTCTCGTGGGTTTCGAGCCTACTCAATTACATGCACCTGAACTCTATCAAGCCCACATCACTCAGACACGTGGGGCCATGTGTTCGGACCATAGGTTCAAGCTTACAACCATAGCTGTTGGCTATAATTGTGCTGGGAGGGCCCTGCCCTC
This sequence comes from Myotis lucifugus, assembly GCF_000147115.1. Lineage (NCBI taxonomy): Eukaryota > Metazoa > Chordata > Mammalia > Chiroptera > Vespertilionidae > Myotis > Myotis lucifugus. The sequence continues at coordinate 30,427 of NW_005872113.1, forward strand.
CAAGCTGGGACTTGCACGTGGCCATGAGAGGACTGTGCCCTCTCATTAGTCCGAGGCTTGAACCTGTCCAAACACTGTAGCCGCTCTCCACAGAAACAACCATGTCAATGCCATGCCAGGAAAGCAGAGAACACACAAGACTTCATTAGAGAGGTCATGCCCCATGCAGACCCCGTCCATCCAAAGTGGCAAAGCTAGTCACCCAGGCAGCCGTCCACAGGTTACTAAGAGGCACTGTGAGGCCAAAAAAAAAGAAAGAAAAAAAAAAAAGAGGCACTGTGGGAAGACTATGTCAGTAGCCACTATGTCCTGAGATGTGGTAGACACCATGGGGTTTTTAAATTCCAATTGTCCACATCACCCCACCACCAAAACAACTGCTAGAACTAATTAATGAACACAGTTAATTTGCAGGACACAAAACCAACATCTAAAAATCAGTTGCCTTTCTACACACTAATAATGAACCAGCAGAAAGAGAAATTAAAGAAACAATCACATTTACAATTGTATCGAAAAGAACAAAATACTTAGGAATAAATTTATGCAAGGAGATGAAACACCTGTACACTAAAGACTGTAAGACA
>NW_005872113.1:31419-33690 GCF_000147115.1 Myotis lucifugus
GATTTTTTTACAGAGAGGAAAGGGGAGAGGGGATAAAGAGCTAGAAAAATTGGATGAGGGAGAACATTGATCCAGCTGTCTCCTGCACACTCCCTACTGAGGATGTGCCCGCAACCAAGGTACATGCCCTTGACCGGAATCGAACCTGGGACCCTTGAGTCCGCAGGCTCCCGCTCTATCCACTGAGCCAAACCGGTTAGGGCCCAATGGCATATTTGTTACCGGGTGGGGTCGCTTTGGGTTCTGGACTTTGTGCAGGACAGATTTCACAACACGAATCCAGGTGATTTTGACAGCGTGTCTATTAAAGCTAGGGACAGTGAAACAACGGAGGGGGTTAAGATACAAAAAGCCACCGGAGAGAGAGAGAGAAAAGGGGGCCTTGGAGACAGGTGCAGGGGGTAGGCACGGGGTGAGCTGCACTGCCCGCTGCTCCCCTGGTTGCAAGTCTCGTGGGGACCCTTAGAGCTTAGGAAAAAGAGAGCAGAGACACAGGCCTGGGTGTGCTCCAGCGAGAGTGCCCGTGAGGCCTTCGTCCTGAGGCTTTTTCTCTTTCTTTGGCCAGTGGGCATCGTAGGGAAGGGCCTCCGTTTAATATTCATCAGCTTTCCAGTGTCCTTCAATATGCTGATTCATCAAAGTGCGCGTACAGCAGGGTCAGAGGTTGTTTTCTAGTTTGTTTTTATTTTCAAAGAACATCACTGAATAGGGACCAGGACCGAGGCCGGTCTGCTCCCGACAGCCTGGAATGTGTACACCATTTGCTCCTAAGTGTCCTTGGTTAGGGAAGACAAAGCCTTGGGATTCATTAGTTGGCTGTAAATTGCTCAAATTGTTTGGCCTTAATTATTTTGCCTCAGGTTTCCCCTATTCCACTTGTAGAGGAATTTCCCTAGCTTCTTACTGCCTCGTGTTCACAGAAATAGAACAATCCTGACATTAAGCAATCTCGAGAAAGAAAAGAGCTGGAGGCATCACGCTCCCTGACGCCAAACTATATCACAAAGCCAGAGCCACCGAAACAGTGTGGCATCGGCATGAAAACAGACCCACGGGTCAACGGAGCAGAGCGGAGAGCCCAGAATGGCGCTGGGACACTGGCCAGCCACGTGCAAAAGAACAGGCCTGGACGCTGCCTTACGCCACACAAAAAACTACCTAAAACACCACGGTTTTCCACAGCAAGCCCTTCCTCTGCTGAGTCATGAAAGGCTGACACGCCCCTCGCCCCCTCAGCATTCCTCCTGCACAGGAAGCTTCTCCTCGCCTCTTCCTCCCTAACTGGCGCTCCCCAGCCGGCCCTGAGGACCCGTCACGGTTCCCCCCAACGTCCTGAGGAGCCCCACTTGCCTCTCAGCTTGCAGAAGCCAAGTCCAGGGGCAAGAATGCACTAGCGCCCCCAGGTCAAAAAGGTGGGCTCTGGCTCCCCCTGCCGGCCCGTGGCGGCAGAGCAATGCAAAACACTCCTAGCTCGCACAGTTCAGGGAAGGCCAGACTCCTGGGCAGTCCTGGGGAACCCATTACACTTCGGAAATGCAAACGGAAATGGAGCCAGATATCCCATGACTCCTCCAACATACGGTAAGGAAAATGTAATTGGAAACCAAATGGACTAAAATGAATGCCAACACAAACTTCACAACTTACACCAAAATGCACACAAAACTGTCCATAGGCAAATTTAAAATGCAAAACTATCAAGAAGCAAACATAAACGAAGATCTGCATGACCCAGGGTCTGGTGACACGTTTTAACACACAACACCATAAGCCTAGTCATAAAAGGAAAAGATTAATACCGTGGGCTTTGTAGAATTAAAAACTCCTAACCTGGGAAAGACCTTGCTCAGAGAACCAAAAGACTAGCCATATTTGTACAACAGGTGCCTGATAAAGAACTCTAAAACAAACAGCCCCATTAAAATGGGTGAAGATCTGAAGAGACACCTTGTCAAAGAAGGTATGGAGATAGTAAAAAAGCACCCAAACATAAGCTCCACATCACATATCACTAGGGGGTTGCAAACTAAAACACCTGTTAGAAATGCTCCCCTCCAAACAATGGCAATGCCAGTGCTCCCGGCAGAGAACCCGGGCGGTGCCGTGGCCTCGGCGTAGTCCTGAGCCCCTGCACAAGACATCGTCACCAGCTAATCCTGGTGCCGCCCGCAGCCTGTCGGGGGCTAAGAGCCACCTGCCATCTAACAGCCGAAGATACACAGGCTGGTTCCGAGCACCACCCTGACTAACGCAGTCTTGTTTATGGCTGTC
>NW_005872113.1:43509-80812 GCF_000147115.1 Myotis lucifugus
CCTCCGCACCCCACTTACCACACACATCGACACGCACACGCATCCACATGCACACACAAATACACACAATAACACATTCACAAACATGCACACCACCACATGCACACACAAATACACACAAAACACATTCACAAACATGCACACCACCACATGCACACACAAATACACACAAAACACATTCACAAACATGCACACAGCCACATGCACATGCAAATACACACAATAACACATTCACAAACATGCACACAGCCACATGCACATGCAAATACACACAATAACACATTCACAAACATGCACACAGCCACATGCACATGCAAATACACACAATAACACATTCACAAACATGCACACAGCCACAGGCACAGCCCTTGGGTACCGACCTGGGTGACAGCTTGAACAGGAGGTAGGTCAGGCTGGTCAGCAGGAGAAAGATGGACATGGCGACAAAGGTGCTGTCGGGCTGCCTCAGAGGCGAGACCAGGCGGCCTGAGAGCAGGAAGGGCCCAGAGCTGTGAGCAGTCTCAGCACCAGGATGTTCCCCCAAACCCACGTGGCAAAGACCCCCCCAAGTGCCCCGGGCCTGCGTGGGGAGCTGGGATGGGCCTGGAGGTCTGCACGATGCCTGCTAAAGCGCCTGGGTGACTCGTGCACCCTGGCCTCACCGTCCCTCCTGCCAGGCCATCGGGTCAGGGAGCCTGCCAGCACCCTGTGCACAGGGCCGCCAGCCCTCCCTAAGGCCTGGGGCAGCCGTGGGCCGTCCCCCCCAACCCCCCCGACCCCCCGCCCCAGCTGAGCCAGGACTCCAGGTTCCTGGGAAATCCGAGCTCGGCTGTGTTTGCGTCCTCCCTGCACCCCTCAGACCTCAGGGCTGTGCTCGCCTGGGGCATGACTGCCTCAGGGATGGTCCCAGGAGTAAAAGGTGGGAGGGGAACCGAGACTCCCAAACGGTACTCCCCAGGGACAGCAGCCCCGAGCACCCACCTGGTCTCTGGTGAGACAGGAAGCTCACGGGCCGGCTCCACTCGCTCCAGGGGCCCTCGTAGCGCTCCTCCTCGGCCATGGCGTCCTCCAGGTTGGCCATCTGGACACGCAGCCTGGCCTCATAGGTGGAACCAGGGTCCAATTCCACAGCCTCAAGGATAAGCCAGGTCACCCCAACATGTGACCCTTGTGCCGGGCCCGCTAGGGGGTGGAGGACAATCAGCAGTTGCTGAGGGTGAGACTGGGCCCGCCAGCCCTTGAGGACGTACACACGCACACTGAGGCACACTCACCACACGCATGTGCACACGGCACACTCACGCGTGTACGCACGCACATACCCACAGGCACACGCCTACACTCTCCTACCTGCGTGCTCGCTCTGCTCACTCGCACATGCTCACCGCCCTCACTACATGCATACACATAGGCATGGCCTGTGAGCACTCACATATATCCTGTTCAGGCATACTCAGGCACACTCGTACACAGACATACAAACACGGGCATGCGTGCACACACGTTCTCTGGGCTCTGGTCACCTCCCTTCTCAGAGTCCCCCGTCAGCCTCTCCCTGTGTGGAATGAGGAGAGACCGGGCCCCCAGCTGGCCAGCCCGAGCGTTACCTCCCAAGCCTCCTCCTGCCTCTTGAAGGCCAGCTCATAGCTGAGCAGCGAGGCCAGCGGCTCCAAGCCCAGGCTGACGCCCCAGGTCAGGACACAGGAGTCGGAGCTGACATTGCTCTGCAGGTCGGAGGGAGGGTCCAGCTTCACTAGAACAGGATGAGGCCACGTGAGTGTGTCGTCCAGCCTGCCCAGGGCTGGGGTCTGACGGGCCCCTGCAGCCTGTACCCGGGGTCTGACGGGCCCCTGCAGCCTGTACCCGGGGTCTGACGGGCCCCTGCAGCCTGTACCCGGGGTCTGACGGGCCCCTGCAGCCTGTACCCGGGGTCTGACAGGCCCTGCAGCCTGTACCCGGGGTCTGACGGGCTCCTGCAGCCTGTACCCGGGGTCTGACGGGCTCCTGCAGCCTGTACCCGGGGTCTGACGGCCCCTGCAGCCTGTACGGGGGTCTGACGGGCCCCTGCAGCCTACACGGGGGGTCTGACAGGCCCCTGCAGCCTGCACGGGGGGTCTGACGGCCCCTGCAGCCTGTACGGGGGTCTGACGGGCCCCTGCAGCCTGCACGGGGGGTCTGACGGCCCCTGCAGCCTGTACCCAGGGTCTGGGGTCTGACGGGCTCCTGCAGCCTGTACCCGGAGTCTGACGGGCTCCTGCAGCCTGCACGGGGGTCTGACGGGCCCCTGCAGCCTGTACCCGGGGTCTGACGGGCCCCTGCAGCCTGTACCCGGGGTCTGACGGCCCCTGCAGCCTGCACGGGGGTCTGACGGGCTCCTGAGCTGCCCAGGGCTGGGCTCTGACAGGCTCCAGGGCATGTTCAAGGCCCTCGCAGACCAGGGGCCTCACGGGAGGCTGCTCCAGGGAAGCCCCAGGTGAGACAGCACAGCAATGGCTCCTCCAGCCCCTGCAGCCAGACAAGGCGACTCTCGAGGCCGCCTTCCCTTTCCCTCAGGAGCTGTGTGTCATGGGGCTCCTTCCTGCTGTGACTGACGTGCATTTCAAGCTGCAGCCCAGGCCCAACTCGAAGCTCTGTGTCTTCATTGTCCCTTGGAACCAACCCCTCCCCTCGCGGGCCCAGCCTCTCCCAGCCCGGGCTCCCTGGCAGGGCCCAGGACACTCAGGAGGCACGGATTCCCCAACAGGAATGTTTCTGACCGCAGCGGCCAAGGTGCCCACCCCAGGCCTCACCGTGTCTCCGGGGCAGGTACTGAGGGTCCACCAGGCTGACCTGCTCCTTCCCAGAGATGTGACGGTGCAAAGTGATGGTGAAGTTGTCGGAAGGCGCAATGACCTCCTCCGGCGGCAGGACCACGGTGCACGCGCTGCCCCGGAAGACACACCTGTGCTTGGTGTCCGGCGCGAGGTTGCTAGAAAGGGTGTGCATCAGCACCAAGACGCTGCTGCGGCGGCCTGGCCCCTGCTGCTGTCACGGCGACCCCGTCCTTCCCCCTGCCCTCTGCCCAGGTGGGCCTGGCCCCGCACCCTCACCTGGTGAAGAGGAGCCAGGGGCTGGGGCCCTGGCCCAGCTCTGGGGCCGACCAGTGGCAGTCAATCCTGAGGATGTTGTTGGTGAGGCAGGCGAAGGTTCCAGCCCCCGGCCCTGGGAGCAGTGACCACTGGGAGCCCACAGAGGCTGCTGCGGGCAGGGAAGCGGGAGGGGAGGCTCTGGAAGCTGACACCCTAACAGGGCAGTCCCCAGGGAATGACAGCAGGAGAATTCATCAGGGCAGGGCTGGGAGGTCTGGACAGCGATGCTCTGGCCCATGGCACGTGGGTGGGACTGGAGTCCAGGCTGGTCCCTGGAGGGCAGGTCCTAGCACAGTTCGGCCACACCCTCCCCGAGGAGTTTGACAGGCAGCCTGCCCCACGGCCTCCCCCACCCGCCTCACGCGGTCACTAGGGCCCTCACCTCCTCCTTCTCCGGGCACCGAGACTCCCAAGCCGACCCAGAAGCAGACCCGGAGCCAGGTGCCCATCCCTCGCGGCAGGGCTGCCCTCTCCAAGGTCCAACCTGCAAGGGATGCTGCCCGTGAGCCCCTCCCTGTGAGGAGCGCTCCCCACGGTGCCCTGAGTGGCTCGCCCCCTTCACACTCACGTGTCCTGTGAACACGGTCGGGCACCGCTGTCCGAGCTGCACCAACAAGCCACCAGGCTCAGGTCAGTCGACCTGACAAAGACTCGAGGCTGCAGCGGACAAGAGGGGACCCTCACACTCAGCTCGGTGTCCGAGTCTGCCTGGAAGGCTCCTCTCTGGGGCCAGGTCCTCTGCCAGCCCAGCCCCTGGCCCTGGCCCAGGTCCCATCCTGAACTCCGTGGGGTCTTGCCTGGTGGACTGTGGAACGTGCATTACCCACTGGAATTCCCACCAGACTTGTGAGGCAGGGAGCTGGCTCCCAGGGCGGGGAAGTGACTTGCCAAGGATCACATGACCAACTTCTACCATCGCCTCTCTCCCCGTGTCCCCTTCAATTACGGCCTGTCCCAGCGCTCCGCTGCCGGAGGGCGGAGGATGGCAGGGGGTGTCCATGCAGCAGCGGGCACCTCCTAAACTCTGTGCCACACCCCATTCTGAGGTGCTAGGCCCCTGGGAGAGCAGAGGTTAGTGGGGACTCGGGCCTGGGTGTTAGGCAGTCCCTGGGTGCCGTGCAGGGAAGCCGCTGGTACCCTATCACCCCGTTTGCAGCTCCAGATGGCGCACTGATAGCCCCCAGGCAGGAAGCAGGGTCCGCCTGGTTACGCAAGCCTGATGGGTGATAAGGAGGCCGAAACGCTGCAGACACACCCCGACCTCAGCACACATGCTCCAGGAAGCAGACAGCACTCCAAGCCTCCGTGTCCCCGCAGACTGTCTATGTAGCCACAGGCCAGACCCTGTGCAGATCAGGAAGACCTCACCCTTCCCTAGAACCAAGTGCCACCGGTGCCCTTAGCCACAGCGCTCGTCTGCAGCGTCTGCCCCTCCTGCTCAGTCACAGGTGGAGGTGGGGAGCCGCCTGACCACAACTCACTCTCGGGGCGTGTGAAGACGGGATCAGAGCGAGCACCAGGACCCGGGGGGAGCTCGGGCCCAGAAGGCCCTGGCCCCAGGGTGGAGGGACACGTGCATCTGTGCAGAAGCGGGCCAGCTCAGCTCAGGCTCATCCAGGAGCCAGGAGCTCAAGAGCATGGAATACAGTGGCTCCAAGCTCAGCAGGCCCGGGGGCCAGGACCCGCCCTGGGGAGCAGTGGAGGGTTGGGTGGGATTATCCTGGGGGGCGGGGGGGTCCTTGCTTCTCCTTGGCAGAGAACACCTCTGTCTATACCTAGAGAGCTGGCTAGAGTGGGGCCACCACCCTCCCACAAATGAGGAAACTGAAGCCCAGAGAAACCAGGCACCTGCCCAATACCTGGCACCTGGCACCCCTGTTCTTGGCTCCCATTCAAGCCTGTGAGCTCACAGGGTACCATTGGTCTCTCTCTTCAGGGCTCCTCAATCGAGAGGTGGGACATTATTGAGGCAGGGCCACCCCCGCCCTTGACAACAGGCACGGGGCCAGGTGGTGCAGAAACCCCTCCTGCTTACTGGCTGGTCCTGCAGGAGGCATTGGGATGACGCCGTGAGGACCAATCACTCTCAGGGGTGGCTGTAGAGCAGCAAGAGACGTCCCCTTGAACAGAGATGCTCCCTAAGACCTCTAGTCCTGTGGGGAGCCCCTCCCCATAGCCCCTATCTCCTCCGTGGCCTCAGGGTCCAGGTCAGCTTGCCTGCCATGGTTTCCTGGCCCATCCGAAAGTCGTGGGCTGCCTCGCAGCTGGATCCCTGCCTCAGGACCCACAGACACCACAGGACCAGACCACTCAGCCCCTCCGCTCCCCGGCCCAGCCCAGGCAGGCAGGCTGGGGGCTGGCGGGGACCCTGGGATCCTTGGTGGCACCCCCTCCAGTCGGCTTCACACCAGTCACTGCACCCACTTCCTGCCCCTTTAACACGGAATCTGTTTTCTAGTTTTCATGGAGAGGGAGCGATACCCCTGCTATTCTCCCTGGCAGACAGAGGGGGTGAGGTGGACGCTGCTAATTAAACGGGCGCTTGTCCTCTGTCTTCTCTCTGTCCTTCCTGCTTGGGAGGAGGGATAAATGCAGGCCCCACCCCACCCCCACCCCAGAACTGAGCCTGGGGGACGCGGGGACTGAGCTAGGAAATGGGACCAGAAGTGGGAGTGGACCCCACCTCCCCCTTTGGGTCACACAAGCACATGTGGGCCCCCCCTGCCCCGATGGCACCGATGGGACCCCGGATGCTGCTGGGCAGTAGCTGCCGAGGACGCTGTGCTTCCTGTGGGTGCTCAGTGGGTGGGAAGGACAGGGTGCAGAGGTCAAGGCAGCTGCAGGAAGGGGAGGGTGGCCCCCAGGATGGTGAGTGGGAGGGGCGCTCCATCAGGGGCGCATGTCTGGGGAAATGGACACAGCGGGCAGGAGCTATGGGAGAGGTGAGGGCTGGACCCACAGGGCCTCGGGTGGGTAAGGGCGCACACAGAGGGCGGGGCTCAGGGCAGAGGAGGGAGAGGCTGAGGATGGAGTCAGAGGGGCAGAGGGGAGCCTCGGAAGCTCACGGGGTCCCTGCTGGTCTGCGCTCCAACCCTGGCTCCCTGCGGGCCTTCTCACACGGATCCCCTGCCTGGCCTCCTGCCCCATCACAGGCCTCTTCCTCCGGGAAGCCCTCCCTGAGCGCCCCAGCCGGTCTCCCCAGCAGACAACAGGAGCAGAAAGCCGGCAGTAGCCATGGGTCAGGGCTAGAATAAGGGTGTTGACACAGTTCTCTTTGGGGGTCTTGGAGGCTAAACGGGGAATCTAACACCCCTCCCCTGCCAGCACCTTCCCCAGTGCCCTGGCTGCCCCTTTGCAGCCCCCCACATCAGGCAAGAACCTGTCTGATTTATGTTGTGCCCCCTGCACCCACCCTAAATGTTCAAGAAACGCACCCCGAAACCCCTGCAGAAGCTGCCCTGCTTCTAGTCAGTGCGAACGCTGTGGGCTCCTGGGAAGGGCGCGCTGGACATGATTGAGCAAGAACCTTGCTCCCTTCCTCCGCTTGGCTGAACAAACCCTCAAATCCCACCCCCACCGCGGCCCCTCCCTCAGCTCCACGGGGGGCTATCCCCAGACTCCCCGCTCCTCTTCGCCCTAAAGCCCCCAAAGGCATGAGGATGTGGAGACACTGCCACCCCAGGGCCTGGACCTCACCTCCACCCGTGGGCACAGCTGGGACCATCCCCTGGAATGCCCATCGCACCCACCCGAGCCCCCAGAGTTCAGCTCAGCCACCGGGGGAGCAGAGCCACTTCCATAGAGAAACCGCCCGACAAACGCAGTGCCCTGCCCTCTGCCCGGCGGCCCCCACGGCCCCTACAGGCCTGGACGTGACAGGTGCCAGCTGTGGCCAGCAGTGCCACTCTGCTGTCCCTGGAGGTGGCCCAGGCAAGGACACCGGAGGAGGTAGAACTCGGGGGTGCTCCCGGGCACCCCCTTCCAGGGCTCACGCCCGGGGAAGGCGGCTGCCGGCCCTCCCTGTGTCTGAGATGCGGGCTGACATGAGTGGGTGGGACGTTCCCGTTACACACTCACCTTCCCAGACGCATCTGCTGGGTCCCATGGCAGGACAGTCCCTGTGCTGGCGGCAAAGCCCCTCGGCCTGATCCAGGAGATAAGTGCCCGGGGGCGGTGACGCAGCCTCAGCCTCGCACGGCAGGCTGACACAGGCCGCCCACACCTAAACCACGAGCGCAGTGAAACAGCCATCCGGGGGGAGGGGGGTGGGGGAGCAGGGGGGGGGGTGACTGTCACCACTCGTCATAAACCCAGGAATTATGAGGTGGGACCACTTTGATTCCCTGTGATGCTGAAGGTTGCCCCGGGCACTTTGGCGACTTGTCCATTGATTGGTGGATGAGCGTCTGTTGTATTCGTCCCCGGGGACACCCCTGGGTGCCTTACCTTGGTCCCAGGAGGCGAGGACCGTGGCCAGGCACAGGGCAGCACCTGGTCCCCTTCCAGGCTTTTCTGAGACCGGAGGTGCAGACTGCTCTCCAGCAAGGCAATCTGGGAGCCACCAGGATGGAGAGGGCGGGAAACATAAAAAAAAGTCAGTGTCCGTTAAAGGAAACAGTACAGAAGGAAATAACAGTGGGAGTTGCCTTTTCTCTCCCCGCAGGGGTAGCCCTTGTGAGAAGGCAGGCACAGACCTGCCAGACATTTCTAAGCTCAGATGCACATTTTTTTAAATTTTGTTATTGATTTCAGAGAGAGAGAGAGAGAGAGAAACATCAATGATGAGAGGGAATCATTGATCAGCTGCCTCCTGCACACCCCTTACTGCACACCCACAACCTAGGCATGTGCCCTTGACCAGAATCGAACCCGGGACCCTTCAGTCCACAGGCCGATGCTCTATCCACTGAGCCAAACCAGCTGGGGCTCAGGTGCATTCTTAATGGACTCATACTGTGCTCTGAGCTTCACAGCCTCCTTGTGCCTCTGGCTATTTCAACACTTTCCAGGTCAGCACAAAAACACACCTGTGCCTTTAATGATAGTACATGCTGTGGTTTCATAATCCCGCCAATGGCTGTTTGATTGTTGCCTATATATGCTATTTGAATTTTTTTAAAAATATATTTTATTGATTTTTTACAGAGAGGAAGGGAGAGGGATAGAGAGTTAGAAACATCGATGAGAGAGAAACATCAATCAGCTGCCTCCTGCACGCCCCCCACTGGGGATGTGCCCGCAACCAAGGTACATGCCCTTGACCGGAATCGAACCTGGGACCCTTGAGTCCGCAGGCCGACGCTCTATCCACTGAGCCAAACCGGTTCGGCTGCTATTTGAATTTTTATTGAGATATAATTTACATATAATATTCTATTAGTTTCAAGTGTATAGATGCTATTTTAAATGAAGGTAGTGAAAAATTCTGGGCATGGATCTTTAATCGCCAGAACGAGTACTTCTGTACAAAAAAATGGCTACGGTGGAATTGTAGGTCTAAGGTTCAGCATTTTAAAAAATCTATAGCTACTGCTCTGGCCGGTATGACTCAGTCGGTTGGAGCATCGTCCCATACACCAGAAGGTCGTGGGTTTGATTCCCAATCAGGGCACATATCCAGGTTGCAGGTTCAATCCCCTAGTCAGGATGCACACAGAAGGCAACCCATTGACGTACCTCTCTCACATCAATGTTTTTCTCTAGCTCTCTCTCTAAAATCAATCCTCTCTTTCTTCATCCCTCTCTAACTCCTTTCTTCATCCCTCTCTAAAATCAATTTTTTTAAAATAATAAAAATGAAAAATAAATCTCACCATTAAAAAAAAAATCCATAGACACTGCCAAGTGACCCTCCAAAAATGTACCAACTCCTACTCCCACCAGAAGTGTGAGAATGCCTGTGACCCTCACCAACAGTATATACATTATCAGTGTTTTTAATCTTTGACAATCTGATAGGCAACGATATTTCAATGTTGGTTTTTTCTGCACTTGACTATTAGTGAAGATAAGCATCTTTTCACATACTTACTGGCTGTGTGTTCCTTTCAGTACCAAATTAGTCACATCTCAGTGTGTGTACGTGCCTACGTTTATCTGTGAGAGTGCCTGTGTGCGCACATGTGTGTGCGTGTGTGTTCTGTGCATCAGAACATCTTGGGCAAGGCTTGGGTACCTCAGAGCTGCAGCTCTCTGGAGTCTGAGAACACCAGGACCCACGGAGACATGAATCACAGGCTCAAGCCCAGAAAATACATTACGAATGATCAGGGACATAATCACATTTCTTTCTAATATTTATGTTTCTTGTTTTATTTGTATTTATTGATTTTTAGAGAGAGGGAAAGAGAGAGACATCAATTTGTTGTTCCACTTATTTATGCATTCACTGTATTTATGATTCTTGTATGCGCCCTGACTAGGGATCGAACCTGCAACCTTGGCATATCAGGACAATGCTCTAACCAACTGAGCTACCTGGCCAGGGCACTAATATTTAAATTTCAATCAGCTTGGTCCCCATTTTACCTATTACAAGGAAGTACTTTTATACTCACTGGAGCCATCCCTTTGCTAGTATCTTTATCAAGAGAGCTTTCTTCCTTCTGTCTATCAGGGTCTCCCTCCACCTTGCTGAAGCTAGAATTTACTGCCTTAAAACCAATAGAACACACAGCCTACACCAGGGGTGGGCAACCTTTTTGTGAGTGCGTGCCAAAACCAGCAAAATCTCTGACTCAAAACTCTTCTGCGTGCCAACCCTAATTTTTTGAGAACATGTTACGCCTACTTGATATCTCTTAAGGTGTATGTATGTGAAGAACCTTGAAGAAATAATAAAATTCATTCGAGTGACAAAAACACAGTATATGATGATGAAAAACACATTTTTTTAATGTATACATATACACTGATAGTCCGACAGAAAACTTTATGACTCCGTTTGATATTATCAGTGGGACTTTTGCTGCTGCATCACTGATGACAGAGATTTTACATCAGGTTTATATTTCGTGACCTTCAGAGATATGCACGAGCTACTACTTTCATCCGTCAGCTACTCCTATTATGAGACTTAACAAAATTCATCACTGAGAACAAAGATTCACAAGCATATGTGGATGAAAACATGGAGAGTAACGCTGTTGCAAAGTTTTTTAAACAGAAAAAATTTTCTGGAATGGCATTCCAAGACCTCAATAGTTTGTTTTCGACAGTTCTCTCTGATATTCCTGTCTCTAATCGCTTTTTTTCAATGTTTTCCAAGTCAACTCTAAGGTCAATAAATTTCTGCTTCCAAATTGAGCTACTCTGAAATTCAATCAACTACATTTCAAAGTCAGCCATGTCTGCCCATGAAAACATTTGTAAGTTTAGTTCCTCCAGTTTTATGCTGTCTGGAAACCTCATGCATTTTGCTGTCTCTTCCAGTTCTCTGAATTTCGCAAATCTTGAGAAGAACTGCTCAATAGTTGACTCGATGATGTTTAAAAACAGCTTCTGAAGGCTTTGACAGTCTATTCTGTCATCTTTTGGGAGGTCTTTGATGTGCCTCTTGAGGTTTGGGAAATATCTAAATCTCTCACCATCCACATCCCTCTTAAAGACTTCCAGTTTCTTTTCAAAAGCCTTTATGTAACCAAACATAACATCAAGTGTCTTGCCAGTTCCTTGTAATTTAACATTTAAGTCATTCAAATGTTCACAAAAATTGTAAATGGAAGATTATAAGAGAGGGTTTCGCGTGCCAGCAAAAGTTACTGGCGTGCCATGTTTGGCACACGTGCCAGGGGTTGCCCACCCCTGGCCTACACCATGATCCCAAAGAGGAGACCACAAAGGCTGGAAAGGGAATGAACCGTGGAAAGAAAAACGCCAGAGAGGAGACCCCAAATTCTGCAACTAAGCTCTACCAAAATTTCTGAATGACCCCTGACCTACATGTGCACAAGCCCATTCCGGCAGCCCAGCAAAGGTTAAACAACCTGAACAGAGATTGCAACTGCTGCCCACATAAGACACACAGAGTTTGTAACCTGTTAAAAAAAAAACAAAAACTCTTCAGAGAAACGTACCAGAATCCATTCACAATTTCCAAATAAATCCAAAACCATTAAACATATGAAGAAACAGAACTATGTAACCCATACATAAGAGGAAAGACATGCAATAGAGACAGATTCCCAAAACTAAATGGTTAGAAATAGCACAGGTTTTAAAGCAGCTACTCTGTCCTCAAAGATATAAAGGAAACTATGCCCCCAATGTATAAATAGGAAACCTCAGAGAAATCGCAACTAAAAAAAGAACCAAAAAGAAAGTATATGAGTGAAAAATATAGCATCTTAAACAAAAGGGATACATCGTAACCACACAGAAAACAAGATGGAGCCTTAACCAGAAGGAATCTCTGAAGGAAGCGAGGCGATTGGTATTTGAGCGGATTGACCCAGGAAATCACATCCTAAACAACACACAGGCGAGGGCATCTGAGGAAGTCGACACGGTGCCCTCCCTGGGCGGTGAAAGGGGGCCAGGCTGGTCCCGGACAATCACCAGGATTGGTGAGTCCTACATGTGGGACAGCGGGGCAGGTCGGCTCGCTCCCCCACCTGCACTGTGCCAGGCAGTACTGGCAGAGGCATCTACTCACAGAGTCCTTCACGGGACACGTAAGACTTGGGAAGGCCAGTCAGTGCCTCTTTGCCAAGAAAATACACTGATGGCACCTGACATCCCACCTCCTCCCATAATAACTGGAGATAAATAGAAAACAACCTCCATGGACAGAGGGAAAGCATCAGACACAAAGAACAAGCAACATAAATTCTCACAACCCTATGAGATACACCAGGTGTGAGCAAACTACAGCCCACAGGCAAAATCCAGCCCACCCTTTTTTTTTTTTTTTTTTTTAACAAAAAACTGTGAGCTAGCCCTGGCCGGTTTTAGCTCAGTGGATAGAGCATCGGCCTGCAGACTGAAGGGTCCCAGGTTCGATTCCAGTCAAGGGCATGTACCTTGGTTGCGGGCACATACTCAGTGGGGAGTGTGCAGGAGGCAGCTGATCGATGTTTCTAACTCTCTATCCCTCTCCCTTCCTCTCTGTAAAAAAATCAATAAAATATTTTTTTTTAAAAAACCTGTGAGCTAAAAATAGCATATACATTTTTAAATGGTTGGGGGAGGGGATGGCTTTAGAAATTACATGACACATGAAAATATTATAAAATTCAAATGTCAGCATCCATAGTTTTTCTTTTTTGTTTAATCTTTATTGCTAGAAGTATGAATCGCCCACAGCGTTACTGAAGCACAACCACACTCAGTTATTTGCACTGCCTGCAGCTGCTTTCACTCTATAACGCAGCATTGAGTGTGACAAGACAAGTGTTTCAAAGGCCACTCGGCACACTTACAGCTCAGTGGTGTGATCATCACTCAGCATCTCAAGGGCCACCTTACTGTTGTGCTGCAACATTTATTTTTTTCTGATTCTTACCAGTGCACACCTATAATGTCAAAACAAGAAAAGTGAACTCTAGCCCTGGCCAGGTGCCTCGGTTAGTTGGAGCATCATCCTGTATACCAAAAGGTTGTGGGTCCAATTCCTGGTCAGGGCACACACCTGGGTTGTGGGTTCAATCGGTGCATGTGGGAGGCAGCCGATCAATGTTTCTTTCTCACATCAATGTTTCTCTCTCTTTTTCTCTCTCTCTCTCACCACATATTCTCCTCAGGTGAGGATTTAAATAAATAAATAAGTGAACAAGTAAGTAAATAAATAAAAAGTGAACTCTGGCCCTAGCCAGTTTGGCTCAGTGGATAGAGCATCGGCCTGCGAACTGAAAGGTCCCAGGTTCGATTCCTGCCAAAGGCACATGCCTGGGTTGCAGGCTCCATCCCCAGTGGGGGACTTGCAGGAGGCAGCCAATCCATGATTCTCTCTCATCATGGATGTTTCTGTCTTTCTCTCTCTCTCTTCCTTCCTCTCTGAAATCAATAAAAAAATAAAAATAAAATAAAATAAAAACTCTGAACATCACTAATCATGGGGGAAATGCAAATCAAAACCTCACACCTGTCAGAATGGCTATTATCAAAAAGACAAGAAATAAGTGTTGGTGAGGATGTAGAGAAAAGGGAACCCTGGTGCACTGTTGGTGGGATTGTAAATTGGTGCAACTACTGTGGAAAACAGTACAGAAGTTCCTCAAAATATTAAGAATATAACTACCAGCCCTAGCTGGTTTGGCTCAGTGGATAGAGCATCGGCCTTCGGACTGAAGGGTCCCAGGTTTGATTCTGGTCAAGGGCACATGCCTGGGTTGTGGGCTTGATCCCCAGTAGGGGGTGTGAAGGAGGCAGCCGACCAGTGATTCTCTCTCATCATTGATGTTTCTCTTTCTCTCCCTCTCCCTTCCTCTCTGAAATGAATAAAAATATATTTTTTAAAAAAGAATATAACTACCAGATGATCCAGCAATTCCTCTTCTTGGTATTTATCTAAGAATATGAAAACATTAATTTAAAAGATATATGTACCCCTATTTTCATTGCAGCATTATTTATAATGGCCAAGATATGGAACCAACCTAAGTGTCCACTGAAAGATGGCTGGATAACATTGTGGTCCAGATATACAATGAAATATTACTCGGCCATGAAAAAGAATGAATTCTTACCATTTGTGACATGGATGAACCTAGAGGGTATTATACTAAGTGAAATGAGTCAGACAGAAAAGGACAAAAACCATATGATTTTACTCATATGTGGGATATAAAAGAAAAAACTCACAAATGAATGAACAAAACACAAACTCATAGACACAGAGAACAGAATGGTAGTTACTAGAGGTGAAATAGGGTGGGGGAGGCAAAATGGGTAAAAGAGGTCCAATATATGGTGATGCAAGGAAACTAGATTTTTGGGAATGAGCACTCAATAGAGTATCCAGGTATCAAATAATGCCGTACACCTGAAATTTACATATAACGTTATTAGCAATGTTACCTCAACTTAAAAAAATTAAAAAATTTTTAAGTGAACTTACATAAACATTACGCTTTTAAGACATGGTGTAGAGTGGATTATTTTGTCATCAAATTGGATGGCAAAGGATTGTGTTTACTGTGCAGTGACACCACAGCTAGTTGACATGACCAGACTAAGCACCCATCGCTGGCACTATTCTCCATACACAACAAATTTCTTCACAAAAATTAAAAGTTAAAACAAGACAACCAAATTAAATTTCCAAGTGGTTCATTTGTTCACCAAGCAAGGAAATCTACTTACTTATGGTGACTTAATTGTGTTTGATTGCTGCAGCTAAAGAAGTGTGTCCCAAGAAAATGAAATTAAGACGATCAGCCTTTAGGTGAAAACAGTTGTCTTAAAACTTAAGGAGCCCTGACTGGTTTAGCTCACTGGATAGAGCGTCGGCCTGCGGACTCAAGGGTCCCAGGTTCGATTCTGGTTAAGGGCATGTACCTTGGTTTCCGGCACATCCCCAGTGGGAGATGTGCAGGAGGCAGCTGATCAATGTTTCTCTCTCATCGATGTTTCTAACTCTCTATCCCTCTCCCTTTCTCTCTGTAAAAAATCAATAAAATATATTTTTTTAAAAAAACAAAACTTAAGGACACCGGCAGCAACATTAATGGTCAATTAAAAATGAGGTGAATGCTTTGAAGTCATTTTTCTTGGCTCTTGCTGAATCTGCAGATGTTAGTGAAATTGCCCAATGGTTGTTTGTGTCTTCGAGGAGTCAACACCCAACACTGAGTTTGGAAGTGGACTGAGCAAATGGTAAGAATTCATTCTTTTTCATGGCCGAGTAATATTTCATTGTATATCTGGACCACAATGTTATCCAGCCATCTTTCAGTGGACACTTAGGTTGGTTCCATATCTTGGCCTCTATGCACAGTCTGCAAGGAACAACGAACCACTGCAGGCAAGAACGTTTTCAAAGTTGAGGAGATACTAATTCAGTAGAAGTTGAAGTGAAATCTGCTAATATGTGTTATCATTGACGGTGGTAAAAAATATACATGAATCATGAAAAAGGTGGGCAAATTTACAAAGCTTGTAAAAACATAAAGTGCTTAAAGGCTATGGTTTTTCACAGTATCAATCATCAGCAAGTACTTTGAGGGAAATATTTGATCTCTCATCAGTACTGAATGTCAACCATGAATCCACATACTTAACTAGCATTAACATCACATTTGCATTAAATTTTGATGACAAGGAACACTACTAACTTTGATCCCCAATTAAACAAAATGGTATCCATTATTTTCTTTTTTTAAAAATATATTTTTATTGATTTCAGAGCAGAAGGGAGAGGGAGAGAGGGATAGAAACATCAATGAGAGAATCATTGATCGGCTGCCTCCTGCTCGCCCCCTACGGGAGATCTAGCCACCAACCTTTGGTGCACAGGATGACACCCAACCACCTGCGCATACCGGCCAGGGCTGCCCCAAGCTAGTTTAAAGTGTCCTTTTTCTTTCCGGAGTGGAAGAAGAAAACACAAAGTATAAAAACATAGTACCTAATATATTTAGTGTAATGATAAGAAGAATAGAAATAAAAAATTTAAATCCACATTATTATAAATTTTGTAACCGGTTTAGTCCTAAGTATAGTAGTTAAGTTTGGAATCATGATTTGTGGTTTGACATCTACTTCTTAAGTCATTTAAAACACTGAGAAGGCAATATTAAACTTTTCATTTTAATTAAATATTCAGAATAAATTTTGATTAAATTAAGTTTGCACTTAACAGTTAAATATTTAGGAACAACTAATGTACTAAATTAATGTTCTACTTTATTAGTTATGCAAACAATATAAATATTTAAGAGTGTTGGTGATGGTAAAAGAATGTCAATTGCCCAATAAATGTGAACGATGAATGAACAGGACCTTAAACAGAGTATAATTAGTTGTGGATAATCTTCCCCACATGCAAAATCTCCCTGGACATTAATGAGTTCATCCACTGATTGGCAGATGGGCTATCCATTTCCGGACACCCAGGCCAACAACAGCAGATGGGCTACCCATTTCCGCCACACCAGCAAAGGCCCTCAGGACACAAGTGCTCGCTCCCAGATGGAAACCCACTCTGAGGAATAAGGTAAACAGACACCACACAGCTGGGCCAGCCTGGCCCTAGTCCCTCCAGCGGTGTCCACACTGCGCATTGCAGCACTTGTAGAAGGTGGTCATGGGCTCGTCTGCAGAGCGGGTCTGAAGCTGCATGAAATAGGCACGCGGATGCTCACATTTGGGACACGGCTCTAGAAACGAGAAAAACAAACAAGGGACCCACATTAAAAAAATGTTTGTGACCAACATACCTGTTAGACGTAGGTGTTAAGGCGAATGACAGCAAAGACCTTCCTCGCTTATCTGGTGTCCCTTGTACCCTGATATAAGGTACAAACAGTGGTCTCGTCTCATTCCCAATATGCTCTCACACTGAGGGAATCCAGGAGTTTGAAAACACCCCTCCTCCCCTCCCTGGGTCCCACTTTTCCTCTCAAATCTGGTGGAAGGCTGGTTGGAAACAAAACACACAAGGTGACTTATGGCTGTTGTGTGAATGACAGGGTCCACGCCTGCAGATTCCGCCTCCTCCATTCCAGGTGCACACCCATCACCTGGGCAGCAGACAAGCCCTCTCATCCCCCCAGAGAAAACCCCATGGATGACCAATCCACTTCCTCTTGTGTTTAGGGATCCATTTTGGCAGTTAGTATCTCAGCTGTTCTTACCGAGACCTCACCACGCAGTCCACGCCTATTCAGAGTGCGCCGAGGCACATATTTACCTTCAGAGTGATCTCACTTTGAGAAACCAACCCCGCTCTTGATGAAAACACCTCCAAACACTCTCACACCACCATTCTGAACATTTGATACATAATTCATTCTTTTTAAAATATATATATTTTTATTGATTTCAGAGAGGAAGGGAGAGGGAGAGAGAGAGATAGAAACATCAATGATGAGAGAGAATCATTGATTGGCTGCCTCCTGCAAAACCCCCACTGGGGATTGAGCCCACAACCCGGGCATGTGCCCTTGACCAGAATCAAACCCAGGACCCTTCAGTCCACAGGCTGATGCTCTATCCACTGAGCCAAACCAGCTAGAGCCATAATCCATTCTTTAATGACAAATTCTACCATTGCTAAATTTTTAACATAGCAGATTTGGATGTTCATCTATAGAGGAAAGAGAGTACTAATCATGCCGAAACCGGTTTGGCTCAGTGGATAGAGCGTCGGCCTGCGGACTCAAGGGTCCCAGGTTTGATTCCGGTCAAGGGCATGTACCTGGGTTGCGGGCACATCCCTGGTGGGAGATGTGCAGGAGGCAGCTGATCGATGTTTCTCTCTCATCGATGTTTCTGACTCTCTATCTCTCTCCCTTCCTCTCTGTAAAAAATCAATAAAATATATATTTAAAAAAAAAAAAAAAAGAGAGTACTAATCATGACTTAGCTCTTCCTCCTATCAATACTGGCTGTGTGTAGGGCTCTCTGTCCTTCTTTGGTCAGAAATAAACCTCTATCAGAAATAAACCAATACTTGAAATAAACATTCATTTTACTGAGACTGTAGTTTAATGCTCTCTGGTATTAACTTTTAAAACTCTGCATTAGAACAAAAAGAGGATATTTTTTCCCCTTAGACTGATTTCTATTGCTCCTGTCAGTGTTGCTATCATAGCTACCACATGTTCAGTGCCCGTGACATGCCAAACACTGCATAATTCGCTTTGTGCTCTTACAATTTATGAGTATAAATTAGCCCCAGAGAGGTCAAGGGGCCCAAGGCCGTCAAACAGGAAGAAGTCACCCCGAGTCTCTAACTCAGGTCTGTGTGGCACCAAGGCCTGTGCCAGTATTATCTGTGCAACAAGTAAGTTACTTAAAAAAAAACAAACGCACTTTCTGGTTTTAGAAGCCCCCCTCACATAAGCGGTCACAGGTTCTGACATGCAGCAGCAGCCAGCAGCTCGGGCTCACCCACAGCTCAGCAATGCACAAGCCTCCCCTCTCACCTGCCGTGGAGTCCACGTTCTCCCAGGCGGCCGCCCCACCCAGCACGTCATCCACTTCTTTCAGCTTCGGATACTTCCGATTCGTCACCTGCAGACAACGGCAAGTCTTCAAACGCTGCACGTCGGTGAACATACAGATCTGGGCCATCACACCCAGCCCCCACCCCTGCCCGCGAGGGCCTCCCTCCCCAGCCGCCCCTCCTGCCACAGCCTGGAGAGCTGCTGAATGAAAGCCATGTTCTCGCTGCCGGGGAGCAGCACTGCCTTGGAATGTGAAGACCTGTTGGCATGCAGGCCCCGGCAATGGGGCCGCGGGACGGGAGGTCCTCCAAGAGGCTGGGGTGCTGCTGGGGCCAAGCAGCACCTCGGGACGCGGACTCAGAGAAGCGAGGCTCGGGAGAGGGCTCGGTGCCAGCTTCCCTCTGCGCGGGGACTGCCTGCCGAGGGTCCTGGACACGGGACCGGCTCATCCGACTCGGGCGCCACTCTGGCCGCCGCTGTGACCACAGCGAAGGGGGCACCTGCGAGCACGGAGCCCCGGGGGAGGGAACGGTGATAACCAGGGTGAAGGCACTGGGGAGGGACCGATTCTAGGGCCGGATTCTAGGGGGACTCCAAGGCAGAGACGACGGGACGCGGGTGACAGAACGGCGGGTGGAGGCGGACCCGGGACGGCGGGCGGGGAGCGCCGCGGGAGGCCTGTGGGAGACGCGCGGGCCCCCGCCAGGCTCCGGGACCCACCTTGCGGGTGATGTTGTGCACGTAGGGGCAGGTGTTGCAGGCGAAACGGTGGCAGCGCTGTCCCTCCTCCACGATGAGCCCATTCCCGCAGCCGGGGCAGAAGAGCAGCATGACTGCCGCCCCGCAGGTCCCGCAGCCCTCGCGGTTGCTCAGGCGCCGACACTAGGCCCGCCTACAGCTCTCATTGGCTCCACCCCTCAGCCCACCAATAGGCACGCCGGCTTCGCGCTCCCAGCGAGCTCTGCGGAAGGCCTCGCACTTATTGGCTCTCGCGGAAGCCCCGCCCCCACACGCCCATTGCGGAAGTGCGTGCTGTGCTTCCGGTTGTGCGCGCCCAGCCTGGCTCCCGCGGACCGGTGGTGCGGCCCGGGGCGCGTGGGGCAGCGAGCCGCCCTGGAGGAGGCGCAGGCGGGCTCCCGCGGACCGGTGGTGCGGCCCGGGGCGCGTGGGGCAGCGAGCCGCCCTGGAGGAGGCGCAGGCTGAGCCGGAGGCGGCGGCGGCACGGCCCGAGGCGCGTGAGGACGATGAGGACGAAGAGGAGGCGCTGCCGCACTCCGAGGCGGTGGACGTGTTCCAGGAGGGTCTCGCCATGGTGGTGCAGGACCCGCTGCTCTGCGACCTGCCCATCCAGGTGCGCGCGTCCCCTGCCGGGCTGTGCGAGGGGCGTGGACAGGTCCCGGGGCTGGTGGGGCTGCGACCCAGAGGCCTCGTAAGGCACCTCTGGGTGTAAACGGGGTCCTAACCTGGGCCGGGCCGCGGGTGGGGCGAGCGAGGCTCTTGCCCTGGGCGCGAGATTTAAAAGGCTCCAGACCCCTCCAGCAGCCAGGATACATGCCTTCTTTTTTGTTTTTTTCTTTCGGGGACACATGACATTTTAATACAGTATGTTTATAACTCAAGTTGGTGTAAAAAAGCCTGTGGCAAGCAAACTAATAAAGACTATGTCAGTATTACTTGGTTTTTCCCATCTCAAACTTCAATGTTATTTTGTCCATCATGGAGTTTAACTTCTGTTTTCTTAAAAATTGTATTACAGCGTTTGTTATTGCACGCCTGCCAAAACCTTGTCCCGAGGCCCTGATCTGGGTCCTGATTGGTGATCGGGGCTCGGAATGAATGACAAGCTCAGTGCTCCTCCTACCCAGCCCCGGGTGAGAGGATCCCGGGCTGTTCGTTCTTGCCTGTGTCTATGTTCCTTTCTTCCAAGCTTCCGTCCACTTTGGACTTTAAATAGGAAATTTGGATGAAACATGAGCTCGAGGTGCTAAGAAACTGGGAAGCCCTAATACAGTGGTTCTCAACCTTCCTAATGCTGAGACCCTTTAATACAGTTCCTCATGTGGTGACCCCCAATTTCATTGTTACAAATTGAACATAAAACATAGTGATTAATCACAAAAACAATATGTAATTATATATGTGTTTTCCGATGGTCTTAGGCGACCCCTGTGAAAGGGTCGTTCGACCCCCGAAGGGGTCGCGACCCACAGGTTGAGAACCGCTGCCCTAATATGTAAGCAAGACCCCGTTCTTGTCCTTCCTAAAATATGACCACGTTCTGGACACTCCCAGCGTATTCCTTGTTGTTTGGGGTGTTACGGAGACAGGCACTCACCTCCACCCTGGGTCTTTTCTAGGTTACTTTGGAAGAGGTCAATTCCCAAATAGCCCTGGAATATGGCCAAGCAATGACAGTCCGCGTGTGCAAGATGGATGGAGAAGTCATGCGTAAGTGCTGCCCTCCTCCCTTCCGGCCAGGCAGGCTGAGCCTCCACAGGGGCTGGTCAGCGGGATACCGAGCGGCCATCTACAAGCCCATCCGCCTGGACCTGAGCCTCAGTCAGAAACAAGGCTGGACAGGGCTTCTGGGTTCCTCTCCCACCACCTGAGGCTGTGGCTGTGGCTGTGGCTGTGGGATCTTCCCTCACGGGTGCCCCTTGTTGCAGCTGTGGTTGTGGTGCAGAACGCCACAGTCCTGGACCTGAAGAAGGCCATCCAGCGATACGTGCAGCTCCGGCAGGAGCGTGAGGGGGGCATCCAGCACATCAGCTGGTAGGTGAAGCCGCGGCTCCTTGCAGCCCTCCCTGGGGGTGGTGTGGGGCTCCACGGGAGCACCGCTGGACTTGTGCTTCTTAATCACCTGGTCTCTGCTACAAGTACTGACTGGAGCGAAGAGCTAGCTCCTGTCGCAATCCTTCAGACGGGGCTGGTGCTCTGTGCCGAGGGGCTGGGGCTACGCACGGAGAGCCCGTCTCACACAGCTTCTACTAGTATGTCCCAGCCACTCAGCTCCCCCTGCTCACGGTTTCCCTAATCCCTCTCGTGCAGGTCCTATGTCTGGAGGACATACCATCTAACCTCTGCGGGAGAGAAGCTCACAGACGACAGGAAAAAGCTCCGGGAGTAAGTTTAGGCCACTTCCTTGAGCTGCAGGGCGTGGCAGGTCAGGACCCCACCGAGCCAGGAAGAGGGAGGAAGAGTGTGCGTGGAGGGGAAGGCTGTCTGCTGGCCCGGTGGGGCCTGTGGGAGGGTGGCACTGCCCCGCCTTGCCTTCCTGGACCCCACACTCTTCCCACCTGCTCTTGCTTGGTTTCTCACAAGCCCCAGGTGAGGAGTCAGACAGAGCCTTCTGTAGTTAGATACTGGACACTTATCCTTCTCTTCCAGCTATGGTATCCGGAACCGGGATGAGGTGTCCTTCATCAAAAAACTGAGGCAGAAATGACCCTCCAAACAGGGACACTCTGTGCCGGTGGCCCAGCGGGAGGACGCCTCGGGCACTGTCCCCTCTTCACAGGAGAGTGCTGAGATGGACTCGCCCAGCTGGGCACAGCTGGCACTGCCGGTGTGAGCCCCGGCCTCGGGAGTGGGACTGGGTGAGCCAGTGTCAAGACCCAAGTTTGACCCCTTCTGGGCCCAAACACCCTAATTTCACAGCCGATCCCACAGGCTGTGGGCCTGGCCCTCTGTACGGAATAAATCTCTTTGCTTTCTAGTTTGAAAAGTCAAAAAGCCACAGTACCGGGACATGAGGGCCTGGCGCAGCCCCATCGTCGGGGAGGCAAGGGGCAGAGAATGGCCTGAGTCTAAGATGCCACACGACCCTGTGACTATGAGCTCTATAGCGAGAAGATAACAGCAGAGCAGCTGGCTTCTGCTCCTGCTTGTGGAGAAACGGGAGCCTGTGTGTGAGAGCACGGCCATGGCCGGCCTCCGGCCTCAGCCCACGGGGTTCATCCACCTCAGGCCCTCCCGGCTCCTGGAAGGGGAGGTAGCCTGGGGCTGAAATTGGAGTTGGGGCCCTTGTAAGTGTGTGTGGGGAAACGTGACCGCTCCTCCATGGGTCTTAAGGAAAGGGAGCAAGGTGGGTCCACCTGGATTACGGACTTCCCTCGGGGAGGAATCTGAGACACTTCCTGTCAGAAAGGAGGAGGCAGCTCTGGTCAAGTTAGTGGCAGCTAAAACGCTCCCAGTCCATTTATTGGCCACATGAGGTGGTCGTCAGGAGACTAGTTAGAAGGTAATCACAGGAACTAGTGTAATAAATGCCCGGAAGTACGAGAGGTTCAACAGCAGTGAACGAGGCACAATTGGTCTGTGTCCAGGAAACGGGCAGGACGCCCCCAGGGCCTGCTGACAGCCCCGTGGCGTGAGGCTCGGTGGGCAGTGCCTGGCTCCAGCCTGCTGGAGGCCCGTGGCCCCAGCGCCCCCACCCTCTCAGTGGAGCTGGGCGTCCAGCTCATACTTCTCACAGAACTTGTCGGTGAAGGGGATGCAGGTGAGGAACTCGCACCACTCGCAGCGGACGGGGTAGAAGTAGAAGAGGACCACCAGGCCGGCCAGGAGGCCCAGGAAGACCACCTGGAAGACGATGATCTGGCAGCGCTTCCGGTACAGGTCGAACCTGCCGAAGCTGATGTAGGGCAGGAAGGCAAAGGAGAGGAAGAGGCCGCTGATGAAGCCCGAGATGTGGGCAAAGTTGTCGATCCAGGGCAGCAGCCCAAAGGTGAAGAGGAAGAGTACCACCGCCAACAGCTTGAAGAAGGCGCGCCAGGGCCGGGCCAGGATCTGCCAGCTCTGGAAGAGCTCCACGAAGAGGCAGGCCAGGATGCCAAACTGCGAGCCGGCCGGGCCCACCTGGGGGCAGTGGGAATGCTGAGCGGGACCCCTGGACCCACAGCCACCCCACCTCTCATGGCCCAGAGCATAGCAGGACCGAGGAGCCGAATGGTGGAGACGCTCCTGGGCTGGGTCCCTGGGGCGGCCTTACCTCTGCCCGGTATGGCAGGAAAATGGCACTGGCTAGGTTACCAGTGATGCCACTCAGCAGGTAGATGATGGCTATGCGGTGCCAGCCTGCTAGCTTCTCCAGGTCCCGCAGGACAGTCATCTGGAAGCAGACGGACACCAGGCAGTGCAGGATGCTGTGGGGGGAGGGGGACACTCAGCCGGGAAGGCCTCCCCTCCACCATCCCCTGGCCAGCCACTCCTGGGGTCCCTGAGACCACCCAACCCTCCTCGGCCCGTCTGGTGTCACTTGCCCAGCGTGCAAGAAGAGGGACAGCCACAGGCGGTAGAACTGGTCGGGCACCTCGGGGTTGAGGAAGGGCAGGAGCCCGCACACGTCATCCATGCAGTGCACCTGCGCAGAGTGGCCTGTCAGCGCGCTCCGTGGCTGGGGGCGAGGGGACGCACACACCCTGGAGGCCTACCTGAGAGCAGAGCGTGGCCTCCTCGTGGAAGTAGCCCCTCATGAAGTCACAGTACTCCCGGGAGGTGATCTCACACCTGCAAGGGCAGGCCCGGCTTGGGAACTGGCCGAGGGGCTGGGGCCCGGGGCACAGGCACCTGGCTGCACCGCCCAGGCCCAGGCTGCAGCCCACGCGCCCATCTCTGTCCTCCCTGGGTAAGCCCAGAGCCTCCCTCACCCCCACCCCTGCGTATCTCGCCTTATTCCAGGACTTGGAGAAGCGCAGAGCCCCGGAGCAGTGCTCGGGCCCAGGCACACCCACCTGCCCTTGGTGCCGATGCAGCAGGGCCGGCCTGTGATGGCACAGTCCATGTGGGGGTGGTTGGTGTGGTTCCCGGCGCTGCTTTTGGTGCAGATCTGGATCACAAAGGGGATGAGTTGGGTTGGGGCCGCCTCCAGCCCTGTGCCCCAACACCGTGCTTGGGGCTTGGGGCAAAGACGGTCAGGCTCCCACGGGAGAAAGCAGGCCCGGACTGAGCCGCAGCTTTCCCATCTGTCCAATTGAAATAATGGCATTTGTCTCTCCCTGGTTCTGCTCTGACGACCTGCTCAGACAAGCAGGTGTGGAGGGGCAGGCCAGGCACAGGCCAGGGGCACTGCATCTGAAAACGGGTGCTCCCATGGTGGGCCTCTTGGTATCCAAATGAGTGTGGATTTCTCCCCCACATAATAAGGGTGGCCCCCAAAGCCAACAATATCCCGGCTCACCGGCCACTTGGTGATGTCATCTGGCCACTCATGGGGGTCCTCAGAGGAGGGCTCGTCACACACCCTGCATGAGCCCAGTGTGCGGTCAGACCCTGCTCTGTGCCCTTCTGCCCACCTCCACAAGGGGAGCAGCCACACCCTCTCCCCCCACTTCCCAGGGAGGCAAGAGCGGGGCCAGCAGGACTGACCTGGGGTCCTGGTGACAGACAGAACCAAACTGCCTCTTGTGGCCGGCGAGGTCGGGGGCGCTGGGGTGGGAAGGCCACTTCACCCACACTGCCAGCGTGGACTGTGGGAAGAGTGTGTCCGGTCAGAGCCCACCCTTCCCGCAACACAGCTTCCAGAAGGCAGGAGGCAAAAGCAAAACCACTGAGATCCCCCTGAGCCCACAACCCAAAATCTACAAATGCACACTCCGGAAATGTGTGTGCGTATGGGAGTGTCTACTGTCAGCTCAAGAGCATAATTCCTATTCACTTAAAACTAAAAACAACCAGTGTCCAAAACCAGGGACTGGCATACACTTCGGTACCTCCTCATAAAATGATGTAATAAAAACTTGAATGAATCTTTTTTTTTATAATTGTTTAGTGGAAAAAATAAGGCAATACCGCTTAGGGAAACTTAAGACATGCCTCAAAACAAGCCACACAGAAAGCACACCCAAATCAAAGACCTCACAGTGGTTGTCTACGGGATGAGGAGGAGGAATTGGGGATGAAAAGTGATGAATGTGACGTGAGGGACCTGGCACAGAGGGTGGTGCCATGTGCCAAGACCTAGGATAAGGGACACCCGGCTCCATCTGAAGTCACAGCATAACCCCATCCCAGGGGCGCAGACAAGGGCTGGCGGCGGGCCGGGCACGCACCGAGCACTCCTCCTCCGAGGTCTGCACGCAGCCCGACCGGTCATTGCGCACGCAGCAGGCCGAGTGCTTCTCCCGCTCCCGCGCCTTGCTGATGAAATTATGCACCTGCGGGTCCTGGCGCATGCAGGGCGAGAACTTGGCGCCCAGGTGAATGAGAGCCTCCTGCGGGGGGCGGGATGTGCAGCTGAGGCCCAGCCCCCGCCCGCGCGGGGTCCTCGCCCGTCGCCCTGCCGGCCCCACCCTCACCGAGCTGGGCCCGATCCAGAAGTTCTCCTGCTGCACATACTTGACATTCTCATAGACCCCTCGGTTCCGCAGCACCTGGGAAGTTGGGGCGAGAGGTCAAAGGCCGCCCCCTGCGGCCCTTTCCTCCCAGAGCCCAGACTTCACTGGTCTCGGCCCAGGAAGCGCGCGGGGCTCACCGAGTCCACCGTCTCGTGCTGCGAGAAGCCCACGGGTGCGATGCCGTAGATGCAGACGGCGAGGATGGTGACGAGCGAGTGCACGAAGGTGAGCCAGTAGGTGAAGAAGGGCCTGCGGCAGAAGCATCAGCAGAGGCGGTGGCTCCAACCTGGGGCCCCCAGCCCCACCCGGAGCTTTGCGGGCCCTCAGTCCCATCCCCCGGCCCCACCTGTGGTCATCCATGTCCTCGATCTGGCGCTTGACGTAGCTGTCGATGCGCTTGCGGTAGGTGCGGTTGGTGAGCCGGCCCACCATGCCCAGCCCGTACGGCCGCTTCTCCCTGGCGAAGAACCTGCGCACCGGCATCGCGATCCGCTGGCCCCGCCGCTGGCCCGCCGTGCTCACCACCTCCTGGCGCAGCCGCACCTTGGGCTGCGGGGCCGCGGGGCCACCCTCCTTCTGCTTCCGCCAGCCGCGCTCCAGGGGCCTGGGGGGAGGGGCACCGTCAGCTCCCACCCCAGGCCGGGTCCTGCCCGCAGCTCCGTCTGCTCCCGGGTAGAGGTGAGACACTGCGCGCCCTCCCCCTCGCCAGTGAAGAGCCATCCTGAGCCCCTCCGGGATGGCAGGGAGCGGGGACCAGACCTGAGCGGTCCCCTGGCCTCCCCGCCGCCTTCCGACCAGCTGAGGGCTCTGGACGGCGCTCCTGTTCCACGGTGGGCAGCTGAGACTCGAATGGCGCCCAGCCCTGGGTCCCGCCACAGTAGCCAAGGAGACCCCTTCCCTCGGCTCCGCAGGCAGTCTGCCCTGGGGTCCCAGCTGCTCCTGACCGCCGCACCCCCTCTGCTCCCGCACCGCCGCCACTCACAGCATCAGGTGGCTGCGCTCCAGCTCCGAGCGGTCCAGGGCCCCACCCGTGAGGTCCGCCTGGTCCGGGGCCTTCTCCCAGTCCTTGAGCGCTGCCTCTGACGGGGACTCGAACACCTCATCTGGGTACGTGGACAGCTCCTCGTGGAGGACACCTTCCTGAGCAAACACGAGTGGTCAGCCTGAGGCACAGACGGAGGGTGGCGGAGGCCTCGGCGGACAGCCTGTCTCTTACCCGGGCGAAGAAGGAGGTGTCCAGCTCATCGGGGAAGTCCGCCGTGTCCTCCTCCAGGAAGCTGGCGGGGGTGAAGCTTCGGCGCTGCGCCCGGCGCAAGGTGCCGTCCCTCACCGAGCGACCCTGCCGGCGAGGAGGTGAGCCTGTGGCCTGCACCGGGGTCAGCCCCCCCAGCCCCCGCGCACCCATCCCAGCCCCTGCACCCACCTTCACCAGCGCTGCGGCCGCGCGGAAGCTCATCTTGGCCACAGACTCACGCTTGCGCCTCCGCGGAAGCCGGTTGAAGCCCGAGCGGGAGCTGGAGAAGGAGCAGAGGGAGGCGGCACCGGGAGTGACGGGCGTGTGCGGGGTGCTCAGGCCGTCGGCGGTGTCATCCGCCATGCGGAAGGCCCGGCCCCGGGCCAGGGGGTCTATGATCTGGTGGAGGGGAGGAGACGCAGGAGTCGGGGGGCTAGGTCGTCACCCCAGAAGCTCCTTCCCCACCCTGTGGAGGACACAGTGGGCACCTGACAGCTATGGGTACCTCCCCCACCCTACTGCACCCAGAGGAGTCCCTCTCCCCGCTTGCAGTGCCTTTAAGGTGCTGTTCACCCTGGAGTGCTCTCCCATCCAGAGCTGGCCCCATGGTGCACCCCCAGGTCCCCCTTCCCAGAAGGTATCTTAGGTGTCTCTATGGAACCACCTGACCACCCTCCCAGACCATGAGCTCCAAGGAACCTCCTCTGCTCAGGTTGGCTATGTCCCCAGCCCCAGCCCAGGGGAGCAGAGAGAGAGGCCTTTGGGGGGCCGCAGGGGCGGGCATACCTTTTGCATGCCCAGCTGGCATGGCCCGACATACAGCGGAGGGGGCGTCTCCGTGCTGGTGAGTGACACATTGTCCTGGCTGGGCAGGTCCAGCTCCCGGATGACCTGGGGCTTCAGCTTCCCATAGCGCTGGCTGCAGTGGCGGATGCTCTTGCGCTGCCACTTCTGGGTGCTGTCACTGTCCTTGCTCACTCCGAACCAGTCAGCGGTGCCCCTGCCATGGGAGGGGCTCAACAAGGGGGCGCCAGCCCTCTCCCCTCCCAGCGGGGGCCCCAGAGCCCTCCCCCTGGGTAGCATGCTCTACCCCAAGCCTCCAGTCACTCCAGGATCTGGGTTCCAGTGGGCTGGGTTCAGTTAAGAGGATGAGTGGGTTCAGCCCTGGTTACCCCCTAAACCAGTGGTCGGCAAACTGCGGCTCGGCAAACTGCGGCTCGGCAAACTGCAGCTCACGAGCCACATGCAGCTCTTTGGCCTCTTGAGTGTGGCTCTTCCACAAAATACCGACTTCTGCACATGGGCCACGAAGTTTCAATCGCACTGTACGTGTGCGCCCGCACGTGGTATTTTGTGGAAGAGCCACACTCAAGGGGCCAAAGAGCCGCATGTGGCTTGCGAGCCGCGGTTTGCCGACCACTGGCCCTAAACAATTAGCCAACTCCAAATTCCCACTAGAACCGCAAAGAATAGGCCTGTCCAGGTGAGTATCTTACCCAGGCTCACACCCCATCCCTGAGAGGGGGCTTTGTGGGGAGACACTGAATCCAGAGATGGTGCTCAGAGTTCAGTGGTTCTCAACCTTCTGGCCCTTTAAATACAGTTCCTCATGTTGTGACCCAACCATAAAATTATTTTCGTTGCTACTTCATAACTGTAACGTTGCTACTGTTATGAATCATAATGTAAATATCTGATCTGCAGGATAGTCTTAGGCGACCCCTGTGAAAGGGTCATTCGACCGCCAAAGGGGTCGCGACCCACAGGTTGAGAACCGCTGCCTTAGTTCATCCAGAGAGAGCTTAGCCCTGGGCAGCAGTTTGACCTTTGACACCACAGAACTCAAGAAATGGGTAATGCAAGCCCAGGCAGGCTGCCCACAGCCCTTGGACATGCAAGCAAAACACTGCCAACACCTGCTGTCAGGAGCCCCAGGGAATGCAAACCGTGCTGGCAGCTCCCAAGCGGTCCCAAGCCATGCACACGCCAGCCAGCTGATGCTGACACACTCACACCCTGCAGGTACCTGAGCAGGGACCGCGAGAGAGACCGGCGCTGTGGGAGGGCCCTGCGGGCAGCAGGGGAACCCAAGAGGGGCAGAGTGTGGACACGCCCAAAGCGCACCTGTCGGCTGTTCAGGGACCAGAGCATTGAGGTGGGGGAGACAGAGAAGGAGAGAGCAAGTGCTGGGGGGAGCAGAGAAGGGTGGTAGGTGAGAGGAGTCGGTCCCCAGAGCAGGAGGAGGGAGGGTGACGTGGGGAACAAGACCCAGGAGAAAGCTGAGACAGGAGAGACCCTGCCCCATTCCCAGCCTCGGCACCTACAGAGGACCCTGTGTGCCTGCCTCTGTCCCCCCGGCCCCAGCCCTCACCCCTGGAGGAGCCGGGGCAAGGCGCAGTACCTGCGGATGGTCTGTGTGATTGATGTCTGGCGATGCAGCACCGGCCGGCGGGGCTCATGGTAAGGGGAAGGGACGTAAGCGGTCTCAGCCGGCATGCTCACACTCCGCAAGAAAGCCTGGCGTCTCAGGGGCTGGGTGACAGGGTCATGGTGAGGGGGCTGGGCAGGAGGGACCCACAGCCCATGCTGGCCAGGGCCTGCCTGCGGGAAGCTGGGGTCCTCCGCCGCCGGGGGCACCACAGCTGGAATGTCCAGCTTCAGCCAGGGGGGCTTCTTGCGCTGCAGGCTGCTCGTGCTGTCCCTGCGGGCCTCGCTCATGGTTCCGGTGCAGCAAGGCGGGCCTGGGGGTGGCAGAGAAGGGTGGGAGGTGAGAGGTGTCTGAAGGTTCCTTGGGCCCAGACCCAGGGGAAAGGAGAAGCAGTGATAACCCCAACAGGGTGGTCACGATCCGGCTGCTGATGTCCTGTGTGCTCAGCACTGCCGTCCGCAGTCAGTCCCCGCCTCGGTCATCCTGACAGACATTGCTGTGCACATACTAGGTCCTCAGACAACATAAATTCATGTGACAAATACTGGAGCACCTACTATGAACCACTCCTAAGTGCTTGGGACACATTAGTGGAGAAAAGAAGAAACCAAAAACAGACAAAATCCCCGCCTTCCTGGAGCTTACAGTCCAGATAAACAATCTATATATATAAAAGCCCATGACACACACTGACCACCAGGGGGCAGACACTCAACACACTGACCACCAGGGGGCAGACACTCAACACAGGAGCTGCCGAGGGTGCATCACCCGAGAACCGCCCCCTTGCAATCCAGGACCCCTCGGAGGATGTCGAGAGCTGGTTTCGGCCTGATCTCTGCAGGCCAGGCTGAGAGACCCCACCAGTGCACAAATCTGTGCACCAGGCCTCTAGTGAATCTATAAGTAAGTATTTTGTTTAAGGGTGAGAAGTGTGACAGGGACAAAATCAGCACATTACATTTGCCAAGCGCAGTGATGCCTCCTTGTGAGGTGACATCTAAGCAAAAGCTTGAAAGAGGTGATCAAGTTAGCAAGGTTTGGAGGGGGGCAGGGGTAGAAGGAGGGGGTTGTTCCTGGCACAGGGAACCGCCAGAGCAGAGATCTGAGTGAGCATGAGGGCACTGCCAGGCTGAGGAGCTCGCCCATCCATACACAGGGCAAATCTGAGACCTCACCCTCTAACCACCATGCCATCGGCTCCAGAGAGAGAGGCGCACAGGTGGGGTCTGCGAAGGCTCCAGGTCACAGAGGAGTGGCCACGTGGCTTCCCAGAATCTGAGAGCTGTTACCACAACAGGAACCTCCTGAAAACCACCTGGGCGCAGGCACTGTCATGACCACCAGGGGGTGCCATACGCCCATAAATACCAGCAAAGAAAGCTCAGCCCTGGGAGGGCTGCTTGTCCAGCATCAAACCTAAGTATGAGACCCACCCCCAAACCTATCGCTTAGGCGCAGGGTGAGGCCCAGGACCCCGAGCAGAGAGGCCAGGGTTGGATGTGGGCCGCCTCTGCCCGGCCATGCAACCGAGAAGCAAAGGTCATGGGACCATGGCCCACCTGGCACCCTATTTCCCCCCTTTACAAAACGTCACTTTCAGCACAGATCTGAACCCTCCTCCCCAAAGGACCACACAGGACCTGAAAACAGGGTATCCAAGACTGAGAGGGCTCCCTGAGCACAATGGGGGACATGGACACCAGGGGAAAGGCCGAGCAATACTCAGGGCAGAGACCCCAAAATTCCTCAAAGAGCTTCAGACCCCGACAGGTCTGTAACCCACCCACCAACACCCCTAGAAACAGCTTCCACATCCGAGCCTCCCTCCCCACTGCTTGGAGTAAATGTAGAGAAAGCCCCTCCCATACCTTAGAAATAAGGAAACTGCGGCCTAAAGAGGCTTGATTTGCCCAATGGCACATATTCAGGGCAGCATCACTGGGGACAGGCCTGGGATGCTGCTCACATCCCCTACTGGACTTACACAGACAGAGAAGGGCCAGGACTGTGCTCAGAGCAACTCTGGCTGAGAGCGACCAGGAAAGCGCTCGCTCGCACTGCACAGGGAGGCAGGATGCTGAGCAGAGCTCCTCCTGCCCCACAGACCAGGGACAGGCCCAGGACAGTTCTCACAGCTGCCACTAGTACTACACAGACCAAAAACAGCCTGGACACTGCTCACAGCTCCTCCTGGCCCTATATCCACTGGGGCCGGGCCAGGATGTGGCTGGCAGCTCCTATTGGCTTTAAACCAAACAGGGCTGAGCCCAGAATAACTATTCACAGTTCCTACTGCCTCTACACTGACCAGGGCCGGGGCCAGGACTCAGCTCACAGATCCCATTACCCCTATAGTGACACTACTCACCACTCATACTCCGACTGGCCCTACACCAGTTAGGGACAGTCCCCGAGCACTGCTCACAGCTCCCACTTACGCTACACCAGCCAGGAACCGGCTTGGTGGGAAGGAGTCCTTCAAGGTGGCTTCTCCTGGCTCTTACCCCTCCCATATGGTCCAGCCTCTTCTCCGAGCTGACTATGCACCTAAGGGTCTTTCTGTTCATGTAGCCCCGCAGAGCCAAGCCCCTGTCCTCTGCCCTCACCCGTCTGATTCAGAGCAAGGGCTGAAGCATGTGTTTGCACATCACTGGGAATCCCTTCTGGGCACCCTGCCTAGCTGATCCCCACAATGTGGGGTCAGACGGATGGGTCCTTGCAGGGGATCAGAGGCAGGTGGGGGGCGGGGAGAGTCCAACATGAAGGCGTCCTGAGAACGGGTCTCTGGGAACTGAACCAGGAGATCAGCGCTCGCCCAACTCACACCACAAACCCAGCCCAGACCTGTGTGTCCCCTGACATGGTCAGCACCACCAGCCCTCCCTTCACAGACCATGTAGATTTTAAGACCCCCCTGTTAGTAAGGAAGTGACTGGAAAAGGCAGCTCTGGCTCCCAGGCACTGGCGGTGGGATTTCAGGCACTATCACACAGACGGTGATCAGATAGGCCTTATCTGATAGGGGCTTCCGGAACCTGCAGGGCGGCAACAGCATCCCCATGTGCCCTCGGAGCCAGGTCAGGCCACGCCTGCCACACAGGCATCCAGGTGATGTGACCCCAGAGATTACGCTGGACCCTGTGGGGCCTTGTGGGGAGGGACCAAGCAGGAGGGGGGCCCCCTGAGCATTTCAGAGGGGGCAGCTGTGCTGCCTTCAGTCTGTCCCTGCCACCCCACCACCATGTGCCTCGGGTAGCCTGTGTTCTCTCCTGGAAAACGGGCCAATACCTCTATGGAGCCATTGTGAGGTCCAGAGAGGAATGATGCCAAGAGCGGCACCTGGGACACTGCTGGGAACCTACAGGCTGGGTGCTGGGAGCTGGCCTCTCCGTGCCTCCCCGCAGGCCTGGCACTCCTGGGTGATCAGCTGGTTCTCCGCTCAGCAGAACAGGAATCTTTGCCAGCTTGGTGATTGGCTCACCCCACCGCACACATCCATGACTTTCCATGGCTCCCACTGCCCCATGGCCTCTCCTGTCACCTGGCTCTCTCCTATCCTAGGGCCCTGCCTTGCACATGCCTCCAAGCCTCCAACACGTTCCAGGCCCGCAGCTGGTCAGACTGCCCTACCGGACCGCTCGGGAGTCCATCGCCTGTGTGCTGTCCCCTCACTGCCGGGCCACAGCGCCCGGGAGCACTGGGCACTCTGGAGCACAAGCTAGCAGGGCCGATCCCCATGGTCAGGGTGACGGGGGCTTCATGAAGATGACCCTTCCATTGGGTCTGGGAGGAGGAGGGGACCGCATGCCCAGGTCGGGGCAGAACAGCACAAGCAAAGAGGTGGGAAGAGGGTGGGGAGAGAGCACAGGCCGCGGCACAGGCCCACAGTCCGTCCAGGAACACAAGAGCCACTCATGATGGAGGCACCGGCTCCCTGCCGGTGCACCCAGACCTCCCGGTGTCCCTCGCCTCCCTCAAGTCCCTCCTGTGTGGGGGGCAGAGGCAGGAGGAGCTCTGCAACCCACGCAGCTCCAGGACGCCCAGCCTACCCCACCCCTGTGTGCCCAGTTCCCATCTGGGCCTCAAGCGGGTGGGATTCACAGGGGGGCTCCACGCTAGGACCCAAGGGTGTGGGGGAGGGGCAGGCCCAGGCGGACAAAGAGTCTGGACGGGGAGGGCACAGTGCCCGCCCAGAGGAGACAGTGGCTCAGTGTCCAGCCTCCCCCGGGCGCACAGTGGGCTCTTGTTCCCAGACGGCCCCTCGTGGTGGAAATCCCAACAGCATCTCCGCTGCGCTGACCCCTCGGTGCAGGGAGAAACCACAGTCCAGGGGCGGCCGGCCTGCCTGGGTCACACAGCATCTGAGTCACTCTGGCAACATCCGTGGCCGCCCACCCGGCCCAGCCCAGCAGGAGACACCCAAAGGGGCATCTGGAAGTAAAGCAAGGATTGCTGACAAAGCAAGTGCCAACGGCGGGGACCCAACCCAGCAGGGGTGGGGGCACAAAACCACACTGCACCTCAGGGCGCTGCACCCTAGGCACTTCGAACAGCCCAGGACGAGGGTGGGGCAAGAGATGAGGCTGAGGGACGAGGGCCCCACAGTCACAGGACCTCGGGGGCTGCTTTAAGCGGCAGCGAGAGGGGTGGGAGCTGCTGCAGCCATCAGGGCAGAGGGCGGGTGGGGCGCAGGGGTGGGTCCCACCGACCCAGGTTCCTGCTGTGGGGCTGACTAGGGATCCTCCAGGCTGTCACCGTGCAAGGCAGGCGCAGGAGGGGCCAGGGAGCAGGAGCCAGTGCAGGAGGCAGGGCCCACAGCGCTTGAGCACAGAGGACCTGCTCAAGGAGCAGGAAGGCTGGCCATGCCCGCTGGCTCCGGCTCTGGGGGAGCAACCTGAGCAAGGGGCGAGCCCAGGGATCAGAGGGCCCAGAGCTTGGCCGCGAGCAGGAGCCATTGGGGGGACCGGGGACGGAACCCTTCAGAGATGCCGCTTGGGAAGGTTGTGGCCAAGAGGCAGGAGGAGACTGGGAGAGGTTCCGGACTGCGCAGGCCTGGCCGGCGGCCACGGCGGATGTGAAGCTGGCTCCTTAGGTGTGAGCAGCAGCCACCACTGCACTCGGGCCTTCCCCGCACGCTCGCAGGACGATGCTGGCAGAGGTCGCTGAAGGCCAAGTGGATGGCCCGGCCCCGGGACCAGACCTGCCAAGCCTGGGCTCCCTGTCCTGCCCGGCCCGGCCCAGGGAACCGCCCACCACTGAGGTCAGCTGGAGCAATGGCCCCACCCCGGGACACTTGCCCCAACGTGTCCCCAGCTCACCTGAGCACAGTCCCAGGAGAAGCGGAGAAGCCAGCTCCTCCAACCGCCCCACGGGAGCCCTGATCTCTGACCCCGTCTTCTGTTTGACCCTCACCCAGCTCTCCCGGGGGAGCGGGGATCACAGCTGTCGGGCAGCCTGGAGTCCAGTCCTTCTCCACCACGTGCTACTGGGCGGCAAAGTGGGGGTCGCCTGTCTGAGCTTCCCCTATTGGGAAGGATATGGGCCAGGCCCAACCCTCCCCCACCCTCCCAGTTACCCCTCTACCTTTCTTGGAAGAAATGAGGTTCAGGAGGGAGCGGGTAGGCCTGAGACCTGGCCAATAGCGTGCGTGGTGCCCTCTTCCAGTCAGAAGGAGGACACGTCAAACCCTGCCTGCCCATGTCACCCGCCACCTTCTGTCACCCCAGAGAGGCATGCGGAGGGCCAACAACGGAACAAGAGTCTTCCTGCTGTAGGGGGCCCTGCAAGGGCAGGGACCTGACCTGGGAGGGGGTAAGAGGGAGGAAAGGGAGCACTAGCCCCGGGTGGGAGGTCCTGTCCGAGGCCCAGCAGGCACCTATGGCCCAGGGGTTACCAACGCCAGAATCAAGCCTCTAACCCCGCTGGGTCTGACGGAAGCAGATATAACCCGGGGCTGGGGAGCACCGAGGCTCAGAGAGGTCAAAGGTCCCACCCGTGCATGCCGCCGTCAGCAAGGGGGTAGGGGCAGGGACACAGCTATAGCAAATTCCGGGCGTGACAATCTGGGGTCTAACTGCATCTCAGGAGTTGGGTGACATCAGCCCCTCAAACTGCAGGGAAGAGGTCCAGATCCCAGGAACACGTCTGGTCACCAGGCAGAGCCCCCAGCAGTGCCCCTGACTGAGCACACAGTACTCCCTGGTGCCCAGACACCGTCAGGACTTAGCAACACCCTCCCAGCACACCCGGCTGCTGGATAGTGCTGGAGAGGGGTACCCGAGTCCCTGAAGTCTGTTATCAGAGCAGAAATGGCTCCAGTCAGCACTATCCTGACACACCTGCTTCAAACCAAAAGATCCTTGACCGACCTACTGAATTGTCACAGGCCTTGGGAGGGGTCACCTGTGTCCATCTTACAGATGAGGAAACTGAGGCTCCGAGAGGCCAGCCACTGCCCAGTGCTGATGCCCAGGGCTCCCGCAGCCTCCAAGGGAGTTTAAAGCCGTGGGC
Organism: Myotis lucifugus; assembly: GCF_000147115.1. Taxonomy (NCBI): domain Eukaryota; kingdom Metazoa; phylum Chordata; class Mammalia; order Chiroptera; family Vespertilionidae; genus Myotis; species Myotis lucifugus. Next base: position 79,254 of record NW_005872113.1, read on the forward strand.
CCTGCCGGCCCAGGAGCTGTGTGCCTGCCTGGCTGGCCCTGGCCACACCCCCAGGTAAGGGGCCGACCTCAGGGTTCCTCAGGGTGTGCAGGGCTGTCAGGCCCCCCTGGGCCCTCGCTCCACCTTCTGCAACCCAGAGCATCTTAGTTCAGGGAGGAGGAAGTCGCCCGCAAACACACCCAACCCAGAAAGCAGGCAGAAGCCGAGGAATCCGATCCTTGGACAGAAAGTTGATCCTGTTACAGGCACCAGAGTGGGGAAACCGGAGCTGGCATGGAGGAGCCCCTCACATCCGGGGAGAGCAGCAACGGGGTGGCAGGAGGGGGTACCCTGAGCAGCAGTTGGAGCTGAGAAGACCCTAAGAGGACCCCAAAAGGCAGGGGGCCCTGGGTGATTCCCTCCGAACCAAGGGTGCCCCTGGAATGCCTGCTCCCCAGGACAGAAGCTTGTCTGGCCAGCACACTAAGGCCGGGCGAGGAGTGTGGGTCCAGTGCTGCTGGCCTTGGTCAGCCCACCTGAGCAGTGGGCGGCCCATCAGCCCCTGGAGCTGCTTAAAGGCACTGGAAAGGGGCCTGGGGCCTGACACCTACAATCTGGGGCCACTTGACTCCTGTAACCCCCTATCGGCCCCTGTCCGGTTCTCCGGGAAAAGGACCCAGATTGCCCAGAACAATTCCTGGTGGCAGGGGGCTCAGCCTCAGGAACCTCTTGGGCCCCAGCCAGCTGCTGGGTTCCCTGGCTTCCTCTCAATCTCTGGGTGGGGGTAGGGGGCCGAGGCTAGTTCCATGGGGGTGGAAGGAACCCAGCATATAGCTGAGCCAAACCTGAAAAGCCAGTTTCATCCTGAATCTTCTCTGCCAGGAAGTCTCAAGATGGGGGGGGGGGGGGGAGAGGGGGGGCCTTTCCTAGCACAGAGCTAGAGGGCCTCCTGACCCAGGCCCCGCCCACCCAGACAGACACACATACACAGCCCCAAGCTGTGCACACATAAGGAACTCTGGTCAAGAGCATCTGGGCCTTGGGCAGGCATGGCTGGGGCCCCCTGCCCATTCCTCACAGACATGTCCCCAGCAGGTCCGACAGCCGGCCCCCACCCCCTGCCCTCAGGAGCTGGGGTCCCTCCATCTCCCCAACTCCCCCGCCAAGAGAAGGCCTGCTTCAAGGCACCGTGCAGTGGCCTCCGGCTCAGCCCTGGCTACTCCTCTTGGCCGCGGAGCACCGGGTAGGGGTGTCTTTGGGAGCAGCTTCAGCGTTTACTGATGGGGGAGACGGGGGCCAGTCTCCACCTTCCCTCGCTCCACAGCTCCTGTGATTCCCGTCCCCAGGGAGCACAGCTGGGGCGGGGATGATCCCCAGAAGTTCCACCCTCTGCGCTGGAGTTTCAGCTTGGGAGACACCACCCACCGGGGGTGGCCGGGAAGGAGAACGTAAGGGGGGAGGGTACAGCTCAGAGGAGCCTGGAGACCAGCCGGACTCGGAGCCCTCCCGCTCCCGGGACCCTCAGCTGTTGGGCGGGGGCTGGAGCCGCGCTGTCCGGCCTGGTCAGACCGCTGGACGTG
>NW_005872113.1:81995-87095 GCF_000147115.1 Myotis lucifugus
CACAATATACACTGTCATGCCCACTCTGACATTTACACGTGTGCACATGACACCTTAGACAATTCCATTCATGTGTTTGCACACCCATGCACACCCACACTCACTGCAGGCAGGAGCAGAGCAGCACCCCTTCCCCAGGCCGCGGTGCTCCCCACCCGGAAAACCTGCTCTCCCAACAGGCTCTCCCGGCCGGCCTGCGCCTGCACCTGCACCGAAAACCCTCGGAGCGGAGGCAGCGGCACAGTGTCGGGCGTCCACTCTGTGCTCTTCCCTTTCAGAGCTCACCAACCGCCCTGGGCTCATCCCTACACTCCCTGAGTTGGCCACAAAATGGCCCGGCGGCTCCCAGGCTAAGTCTGCCGGTGGGAATTTCCCAGCATTCCTCTCTCCTGACATTGAAGGAGCCTGTGCCTCCTAGTCACCCAAAGACCAGGGAATGGGGAGGGGTGCCAATGGCAGGGTGTAAGCAGAGCTGTGAGTGGTGGAGGGGTGCAGACTCCCCTGGATGGCTGATACAATGGTCTCCCTCTTTTCCTCAGAGAAAACAAAACTGGGGCCATCAGATGTCAGAATACCTTGGGCACATCAGGCCCAGCCCCTCAAGCCTCAGAGGCCCCACAGATGTGTCCTCGGGCCCCTTGCTGGCCTGGGACCAGGGGGCACGCTCCCTCTCTGTGCCCGACGTCTGCCTGCACACACCAAGCTGGGCCGTGGCTACACAGAAAATAAAGGTGACGATGGGAGGTAGCAGCCAACTTACAGGGTGGCCCGCAGCCTGGGCAAGGGACAGAACCCTCTGATTGTACCCTCGCCCATACCATGGGACAGAGCGGTGGCTGCAGCTTCCGGGTCCTCTATAAACACGGGCGTATCGGCATGATTCTCAGCTACAGGGCCGCAGTGAGAGCGCCGGAGGGGCTGGAGGGGACGCCTTCACAAGTGGAGGGAGGCGACGACGGGTGCATTGGGGACACAAGGCAAGAAGGAGGCTGCCCAGTGCTGATGCCCACGGCTCCTGCAGCCACACACGTCAGCCCTCCCTTGCCAGGCTCTCAGCCAGACAGGACGGTCTCTCCATGCCCAGCATTCTTGACCCCTGCCAGGGATAAACAGGCCCTGCCCACCAGACTGGGCTGGCAGAGTATGCGGCAGTGCCCTCCTGGAGTCCAGGGCCTGGGCTCAGCTCCAAAGCATGTCATGGCTGGGCACCCAGTCCTGGCAGGTCCCTTCCCGCAGTGGATGCTGAGGGTGCCACCCTGGCCCGCTTCATGACCCAGACATTCACCCACAGCTGCCGGGAGCACCAGCTCTCGCTGGCTCACAGCAGAGAACCCCCTGAGGAGGACCCTCTACGCTCCCTCCCCAGAGAAGGTGACAGGTAAATGGCCTCCCCACATTCGGGTGACTTCCGACGGGCCCCTCCCTCCCCAAGCTCCAGTGGATCCACAGCAGCCTCTGTTGCAAACCCTTGCTCCTCACAGGTGTTGCTCCCAAGGCAGGCCCCAGTATATTCTGGAAGGCAAACTCAGGAATCCCAGGTTCCCTGCCCACCCCGGCCTCCTGAGCAGGGACCCTGGCATCCCGATAGTGTGAGCAGAGAAGGATCAACACACGTGTGCTCAGGCCTGGACCTAGTCCACACAGACACACGTATGCACACGCATCTGCTCTGCCTCACTCTGCCCCACTGCCTATGCCCTGGTGGAGAAGCCCCCGCGTGGAAACCTGCTCCCAGGGCTTCCAGTCCCTCTCCACCCAGCCCTGGAGAAATGGAAATCAGCTGCAACTGCCTAGCATGTGGGTGGGTAACTAGGATGGTTGAGTGTCTGCGCCCCCCCCATCCCCGCCCCCATGGGTGTGCACTTGACTCTGGGACCTGAGGGGTTGGGAGCCCTGACCAGGAGGAGGCGTCTCTGCCAGCCACTCTGGAATCCTCAGCTCAGCAGGCCAGTCCCTGGGCTGGGAGGTGGGGGGCTGCGGGGGCCTGGAGGATCGTGGGACCAACCCCTGGCTATTTGGGGAGGTGGCCGAAAAGGGCCAGGCCAGCCAGGGGCCTGAAGTCAGTAGCTATTTCTGAGGCAGCTGCCCCTCCCTGTGTCTCAGGGGATGGCGAGGGGTCCAGTGAGTACCTGGGCCCAGGGCCCAGCTGCACTGGCAGCACAGCCCAGGAAGGGAGGCTGCCGCCCACACACACCTCCTTCAGCCGCCCTCCCTGCCCAGTGGGCTCTGACACCCCCACCCTCCGAGGGGACAGCGGCCGTGCACCCCTACCTTAGAGAGGACACAGCCGGTGCAGGGGCTGGCGCTCTGGCCTCTGTGCTGATAGAACGGCTTATCCTTTCTCTCAAGGCTCTGGTGGCTGGTGGGCCCTCCACAGGCCATGAGCTGGCCCAGCAGGGCACAGAGCGGCTCACCCCAGCACTGGTCCCTTTGAGAATATTGAGGACGTCCTCACCTCCAACTTCCACTGACATCCTCCCACATGCCTCTCCCAGCCCCGCGCAGGGCACACTGGGGACAGAGCAGGCCCCAGGTCCCTCCTCTGCCTAGCACCGCCTTCTCTCCCTCCCAGCCCGCCTGTCCTGCAGGCCACAGCGGGAATGCTTAACCCACCACTTCCAGCCTGCGGTGGGGCCTCAGACCACAAACCAGGAAGCGGGGGGCGGGAGGAGGAGCCCCCCTTGCAGAGGTTGCGCAAGCCCCTGCCAAAACATCTGGAGAAGTGGGTTGCTGGCACTGGCCCTGCCTCTTCCTCCTCCTGGGAGCCAGGGCTGCTCTCTAAGCCTCTCTTTCCTCATCCTCAAGTAGGGATCAAACACCCCTGGGAATGTGCAGACTCCCAGGGTTTTTGCAATGACCATGCACCACTTGTGAAATAAGAGTAAAAATGAATGCCCTCGCCAGGGGGATGAAGCCCAACTGAGGTCTTAGATTCCCTCCCGAAGTGAGGAAGAGGGAGCGGGGAAGGGGGGAAGGGGGGAAGGGAGGGAGGAAGGGGTCTGGGCACACAAGGCTGGAAGGGGCGTCATTGTTTAGACAGAATGGCGGCGGGGATGGAGGAGGAAGAACGGGGTGGGCGTCACATCCAGGCGGCCTGGCAAGCGCGGCCTGTGAGACGTTGCCCACCCCCGCCCACCCCCGGAAGCAGCTCTGGTGCCACAAGCCGCTGGGTGGTTTCCAGCGGGAGGTTGCTGCCAGAAGTGTGAGGGAGGGCAAGGAACGGGGAGGAGGCTGGGCAGATCTGGGCCATAGTGTCTAGGACTGGAGTTCAGCCCTGGGCTGGTCAGCGGAGAAGAACCGTCGAGACCAGGGTCCTCCAACTGGACTTGCCCTGAAATCAGGTTCCTCGCTCATCTAGGGCCCCAGTGACATGATTCATCCAGCACCCCCCACCCGACCCCCCTCTCACATTATCCTATGCCAGTTGCTCTCCCAGGCCCCATGGGTACGCCCTCGCAGGGCCAGGGCTTTCCCAGGACAGAGGTCGGTTGTGTAGGGGTTGGGACTGTGCCTGCCCCCGCAGAGGGGTCCTGAAGACCCAGGGAAACCCCAGCATGACGGAGCGGAGGGGAGGCTCTGTGGGGTGTTAGTGCTACCGGTGTGCCTTCGCTCCCCGGGGGAATTCCCCCTGAACAATCCTAAGCGAACAGCGACTACCCACAGGCCTTCCTTCCTCTGGGCCCCGCACGGCTGCTCTCCCCAGATTCCCCTGCCCCTGTCCCGTGGGGCACAAATCCCACTGGAGAGATAACAGGCTGGGGGGGCAGCTGGTGCTGGGAGTGTGAAGAGGCATCGGGGGTGGAGGGCAGCAGGGCTCCCCATTCTGCCCCTAGCTGCTGCCGGCACGGTGGGTTCCCGGTCCCCTTGGGTCCCCAGGGCCCTAGCCCAGGCCTCGGCCCGGTGAGGAGGCTGGCCATGCTCCAGGAGGCCCCCATGCTCCAGGGCGGGCGGGCTCCCTTCGGCATCCTCGAGGGGGAGGGGGGGGTCGGGACTCCACCTCCGAGACAGAATCCCCAGACGTGAGGACCCTGGCGAGGGCTTCCTGGGAGTCTGTCCACCCAAAGGACTCCCTGCGAAGGCGGGGCCCAAGGACCCGGTCCCCCACAAACTCCCCCCCCCGTGACCTCCACGTGCACCCCCACCGTGCAGGCTACTTCTCCAAAGCACTGCGCCTCCAACAGGAGCCCCTCGAGGGCCCAGGCAGGGCTCAGGACGGACCAGTCCCCTGGGCGGCATCACCAGCGGCTGGTGGAGGAGCGGAGGGCACGCGGGGCGGAGGCAGGTCACGGGAGCGGCGGGTCTCCCCCTGCTCGCCCCGCAGAGCCCCAGCACCCCCGGACCTGCGTCCAGGATGGGGGTGAGGCGCCCGGCCAGGGGATCTCCCGGGCGCCCGGGTCCCGCGGATCCACCTCGGTGTGGCCCGGCCCAGCCCCTCCTGCGGGGCGGAGTCGGCGCCCGCTCCCAGGCCGCCCTCCCGGGCTTCCGCCCTCCTCTGCGCAGGCGCCGGCCCCGCCGCCGGCCGGGGCGGAGCTTCCGGGGGTGGCTGCGGGGTGCGCTCCGCCGGGGGCTGGCGGGTCCCGCAGGAGTCCGGGCCCGGCCGCGGGATGCCCGTGCGGAGCGGGACCCAGGTGAGTGCGCGCCGCGGTGAGCGCGCTTCTCGCTCCCGCACGGCCGAGGGCGCACATCCCACCCGGAGTCGCACAGGCGGCGGAAAACCAGTAACGGGCGCACGGCGGCCCTCCCCCGGGTCTGCGGTTCCTAGGCGGGCGCCTGCCGGCGGGGTCGGCTCCTGGCCGAGCTCCATTTACCGGAAAAAAAAGTCGAGGGCCCGGCCCGAGGTCCTCCAGGGGAGGTCTGGGAAGGGACCCCGACACCGGTTGGATGCTGGGCACTGGGCCCGGCTCAGATGCCCCTGCCCAGGGAGCAGCCTGCCCGGCGCAGCAGTCGGCCCGGGCCCCGTGTCCGTCACAGCCGATCAGCGCGCTCCCTCGTAGCCCGGGTTTTGATGGAGTGCCATGGGCCCCTGGATTTACTGTACCGGAGGCTGTATGCTCTCGCTGGGAAGAACTAAACTTGATGCTCGACGGGATCTTATCATCG
>NW_005872113.1:87297-101257 GCF_000147115.1 Myotis lucifugus
GGGCTGGCCAGGCCCGCTCAGCTGGCAAGAATCTCATCCCCAGGCGTTGCCCGGAGGTATCCCTCGTGGTCAGGGTTCCCTCCCGCCATTGAGTGCTTGCTGTATGCCAGCCAAGGGAAAGCACTGAGTGCTTGCTGTATGCCAGCCAAGTGCTTTCCCGGCTTCTCGTTTTATTTTCAGGGCAGGTGTGGTCGGTTCCCTGACCGTAGATGAGGAAACAGGAGCATGGATACCTCGGGTCATTTTCTGGTGCTTCTCACCCAGGGAACCCTCATTTCCAACCAGGGCCGGGCGATGCGTGTGAGGCACCCGGGTGCACGGTCTGAGACCCCACTCACCCTGGGGTGCAACAGCAGGGTCACCGGGTTCCTCAGCCCTCGGGTTAAACAGCCTGTATCACCGTCACCACGAAGCCCTGAGGCCGTTTCAAATCCTAGGTCTGTGATGGGGAAGCTGAGGCCTCTCGGCCTCAGTGCCTGGACAGCCAGTGAGTCCCCCACCCCCCAGGGTGGGCCGAGTGCCATGGGGCAGGCCAGGGGCCAAACTCAGGGTGAGAGCAGGGTCATCAGCGCCCCAGAGTCTGAGCCCCTGGTGGGGATTGGCAGATGGGCTGGGCTGCAAAGACGGTCACGTCAGCGTCCATTCTCAGCAGACTGGCGGCCTCCGCTTGACATGGGACGTCAGCACTTATGTTAAAAATAATGGGTCTGTCACATGCTAGGGAGACACGGGTCCTGCTGGAGAGCAGCCCCTGAGGGGTGTTCGCAGGCCCTGCTGCCCACCTGCTCCTTCCTCTCCCCCTGCCCTTGGGAGGTCAGCCGTTCCTAGAACAGCCAGGGTGTGTGCTCCGGTTTCCTTGGTGGGAGCGGGGTCGTTGTGGCAGGAAGGAGGCAGAGAGTGGGCAGGTCTCAGCAGAGCCTCCTCGTCCCTCAGGAGACCTCACCTTTGCCCTGCTTGTCCTGACATCCTGGGTCATGAGGCAGAGGACAACTGGGGACTCACGGGGAGAGGAGGGAGAGTCATGAGCTTGGAGTGCGGCCAAGCAGGTGGTCAGCCTGGTGTCCACCCACCCGTGTGTGTCAGACCTTCTACCAGGGGTCCTCAAACTTTTTAAACAGGGGGCCAGTTCACTGTCCCTCAGACCGTTGGAGGGCCAGACTATAGTTTAAAAAAAAAACTATAAACAAATTCCTGTGCGCACTGCACATATCTTATTTTGAAGTAAAAAAACAAAACGGGAACAAATACAATATTTGTATTTGCATGTGGCCCGCGGGCCGTAGTTTGAGGACCCCTGTTCATAGGCCCATGGTCGGCAAACTGCGGCTCTCGAGCCACATGCGGCTCTTTGGGGTCCCTTGAGTGTGGCTCTTCCTAAGCCTTAGGAGTACCCTAATTAAGTTAATAACAATGTACCTACCTATATAATTTAAGTTTAAAAAATTTGGCTCTCAAAAGAAATTTCAATCGTTGTACTGTTGATATTTGGCTCTGTTGACTAATGAGTTTGCCGACCACTGTATCTAGGCCATTCTGAGGGGGGGTTTGGCACAGTGGATGTGTCAGCTGGTGGGGGGGAGGGGGGTGTTGGGTGACACAATCCATTCCCCCACCAAATTCCTGGTTAAGGTCTGAAGGGTTCCAAAAGCAAGCTCAGAATTCATTCGGGATCCATAGGATAAATGGGAGTCAGAGGATACCAGCCCCCCTGTGCCAGCCGCGGGTGCCCACTGTCCCCTCCCTGGGCCTGCAGCCCTTTGCCAGAGTTGCACATGTCCTGCACGTGGCGGGTGTGTGAAGCAGTGGTCACCCTGGCCCTGTCTCTGCTGCCACCAGCCTTTCCTCACGTGCGCTCTTTCCCCAAGGCCTCCCAGGACCCTCCTGAGCCAGGCCCTGAGCACATCGGGCCTGGCATTCTGTTTGCACAAAACGGTCGCCCTCATTTTGCAGATGAGGAAACTGAGGCAGGCAGTGAAATACGGTCCTGAAGCTGCAAGCCTGACCCCACCGCACAGCCCTCTGCCCTCTCCTGATTCGGACGCTTTATTTTGTTCTTTCCTGTAACAGCTTTCCCGCAAACTGGGGCTGAAAAAGCAGCGGCTTCTGGGGGCAGAGCAGCATCAGAGCCCACCAGACGGAACCCCGACACCCTCCCCCAAGGAGCCCCGCCTGGGTCTGCCCAACACCCCGGGTCCCCAGCGCAGTATCTATTTCTCAAGCCCAAGAGACCCCCCTGCTCGCCTGGGACTAGACTTCTTCGACCAGCCTGCAGTCCCCCTGGCCCGGGCGTTTCTGGGACAGGTAATGTCGACGTAGTGACTGGGCCTCCGCTGAAGTGGCCATCACCACGCAGCGTCTGTGGGCACCAGACCTCTCGCCACCGGGCCGGCGTCCCTGACCTGGCCCCGCTGGTCCTCACGCAGGTAGCTGCTTAGCCCGCACTGGGAGCTTCGCCTCAGTCGTCTGGGAGGGGGTGGGTCCGGAACCAGTTGGGAGGAATGCTGAGATTGTGAGGACACTGGCCTCCAGCTGGTATTGCCCTCAGGGCAGGTTTCTTTCAAGTGCTGGCCCCGGTGTGTGTCTGTGGGGGGCTAACTTTGTCCCTTCCCGTCCCCTGACACAGTGCCCCTCTGTAGCTTGTCTGTCTGTGTAGTAGTGAGAGCTTTTAGCCACATGAGAGCAGTGGCCATGGCCTACGGACTGCCCAGTGTCAGGATTGCCTTGACGCACAGCTTCCTGCTCACCACAGCAGCTCACAGTGCGACTGCTGGCTCCCCCGCGACCCCTGTAGCTCAGAGCAGGCTCAGGGTCTAGACCGGGAAGCAGGGATGGTGCAGGGCCCACGTGTCAGCAACAGCAGAGTTTGGGCCACATCTGTGTGGAGCACCATCGGGGTGCTGTTCCTGGCTTTCTGGTCCTCTTCGCGATCCCATGAGACTACCTTTAGGTTACAGTGGCCAAGTGGCTCCGTTTCTGTGACTGATAGAAAAAGGCTCCAGGCGCTGGGTGCTGAAAGGACACATCCTGCAGTGTGAGCTAGTGGAGTGTAACCTAAAGCAGGACTTCGTGGTTACGGGCCAGACCTGTCTTTCAGCTGCAGGGGCCAAAAGGTCCTTCTCAAAGAACCCTACGTAACGAGGGTTTATGCTCTCACATACCGTGGCTCATGGGGCAGAGGAGGCCCTGCATCAGGTCAGGGGCCTAAGGGCCTCAGCGTGTCAGTTTCCCTTGGCCCCCATCATGCCCGCTCGAGCCCGAGGGTAGAGAGGGCATTCTCCAGCGGAGGAGGGTTCGCACTGTGTCCTTGCGGTCAGGGAGGACAGCCTCTCACAGCCTCCCAGTGGATGTCCTTGCAGACCACTGGGCCAGGCTCGGGTCACCCCTCTACAGGTCACTGCAAGGAGCAGTGAGTTGCCATGACACCCAGACCACCCTCAAGTCACCCTCTTGTCTCAGAAGGTGTTGCCTCCACCAGCAAGGAGATGTGTTTGTAATGGGCATGGGAGGCAACCAACATCTACTATCTGGAAACGTTATCAGAATGAAATTCAGAGCAGAAAATTCAAATTAAAAAACCACAGTGAGAAAAGAGCCATGAGACGCTCCCCTCCCAAGGGCAGGCACCCCGTTGGCCTCGGGAGGTGTGGAAACAGGAGCGAGGCTCATGGAGCAACGCCCCCTTTATGTCCTGAGAGGATGGAAGTGAGGCCTCATCTGAGATGGAATGGGACTTCCTCTTCGTCCTGGAGATGGGCTCCCAGGGGAGGCATCGACCCCCTTTTCTCCTCTCTGTCTCAGGAAGGCCTCCTCCAACACTACCCCAGAGTGTCCTGTCCCATGACACGGATCCCGGCCGCAGACACTGGGCTCCCAGGGCTAAGGCAGGGGTGGCCTGGCCGTCCAACTGACTGCTCTGGCCCAAGGACAAGGCCGGTGCTGGGCACGTCCCTGGGGAGGTGGCTGCCCCCAAAGCCCCACTGTGAACCCTGGTTGAGTCAGGCCTGGACCTTTGGACACTGGGCCGTACTGTGCTGCCCAGCCCAGAAGCAGTCCCCTCCATAGGGCAGAAGGGCCCAGCTGGGGAGCATGGACGCCGCATGCTCAGCACTCCGCAGGTCTGGCTCCCCTGGGCGGCCCTCCTAGGTGCTCCACTGGCCTGAGAGCACCCGCTGCCCCCCCATCTGCCCCCCCCCTCCCGTGAGAATCCCTGGCAACTGCCCCTGTCCTCGGCTGGCCCCTCTGGCCCCTCCTGGCCCCACCCCTGCCCAGGGCACTATCCAAGCCAACTGCAGCCAGGCTCATCTTCCTGGCCCACTGCCCACACTGACCCCATTCCTTGTGGAGCTGGCTACACCCAGGCCATGGTTCAGCCAGGAGCACGGCGGGCAGCTGGTGGCAGGAGCTGAGTGTGACAGTACTTGGTGTTTAGTCCACAGGCAGCCATGGTGGGGCAACACTGGGGTGTCCTCCATGCTGCCCTGCCCCAGCCTAAGCATGTAAGTTCAGGGGGACCCTGGGGAGGAGGAGGCAGTGCAATGGGGGGCCTGAGAGGACATGGAGGGGTGAATGCACTAGTGCTGGTTTGCAGCCCAGCAGAGGCCAGAGCTTGAAATGGCTGCAACCTATAGACAAGACACTCAGCGAACAAGGTCTGTTGTCTAGAGGTCCGCCAAGACAGAGGGACATTGGAGGGAAACTGGCTGGCCCTGGTGTGCCCAGAGCTAGGGAGGTGCGGTCCAGGCTGTGGACTGTCAGGTGGAGGGAACCACCCTTCGTGTCCTGAGCCGACACTGGTGCCCACAGGTCTTGGTCCGGCGACTCGACGATGGCACAGAGCTCCGTGGCCGAATTGTTGAAACTGAGGCATATTTGGGGCCCGAGGATGAAGCTGCCCACTCGAGGGGCGGCCGGCAGACCCCCCGCAACCGCGGCATGTTCATGAAGCCGGGGACCCTGTATGTGTACTTCATCTATGGCATGTACTTCTGCATGAATGTCTCCAGCCAAGGTGAGCAGTGCTGGGGGCTGGAGCAGGAGGCCTGGACACAGCCCCCTCAGCTGGCAGCTGGCAGACCCCTGGGAAGACCAGGGTGGGGCAGGTGTTTGAGCAAGGAGGTGCCATTGCTGGGCTAGGTCAGGGTTCAGGAGCTCTGGCCGTGGTCACAGGGTGGTCAGAGGGGCTGGGGACCCCCATGAAATAGAGGTCATGGGTTGACCCGAACACATAACACACAGGTTCCATGAGGCCACCGCTGGCTCCAGAGCTCAGATGTGGTGTCACCAACAGGCCAGGGTAGACTCGGGAGGGGCTGGTTGTGGGAAAAGGAGGGTGAAATCTATTTGAGTTGAGCAGGGCTCTGGCAGGAGCCTTGCCAGGCGGCCAGTTATGGGGTCTGAATCAGTTCTCAACCGGGGGTGATTCTGCCCTCCTGGAGGAACACCAGGCGTCTGCAGGCATTTTGGGTCATCACTGCTGGTGGGTGGTGCTGAACAGCTCACAATGCCCAGGAGACCCCCCCCCATCACAAAAAACCGTTCGCCCCAATGTCAGTGCCACGGGGGGAGATGCTGGACTAGAGCTCCCAGAACCCACTCAGCTCATGGGACCTGTCTGGGTGGCCTCTGTGCTTTGGGAGCAGGTGGCTTTGCTTTCCGGGTGGTCTGTGTTCGAAAGACAGAGCCCACAGCACCATCTTATCAGAGCCACTGCTGATAGGAGCAGGGTCAGCCCAGCCCACGCTGGCTTCCAGTCCCTGTGTCTGTCTGCCAAGCCTGATGCTGGTCCCAAGATGAGCAAATGCTTGAGGAGGCCAGTGGGGACGGGTTTGCTGTGCTGTAAGTCAGACACATTTGTTGAATGATTCCAGGGGCGTGGGAGCTGTGAGTGCCTAGAGGGCAGCTGGGGGTGCTCGTTGCCAGAGCTGCAAGGGCATGAGGACTGGATAACCCGACGCCCTGTGCCTGGCACAAGAAGGGTGTTGAGGGAAACAGTGGCTGGACATCAGGATGGCGGGGAGCACCCCTAGGGCCATTTCACTCTGGAGCTTATTTTGGTCGTCACGTGAGGTGGGGCTGAACTCAGATAAGGAGGGAGACTGAGTCCAGAGGTGTCTGGGGTTGTGGTCAGCAAGGCAGGGAGGAGCCAGGGCTTCTGAGGGTGGGCAGGGCAGATGTGGGAGGTGGCGTTATTACTTTCTGGACACATGACCAACATGCCCCAGGAACACCTAGTTCAGGGGAGCAGCAAACCACATGGGTGCACAGTCAGGGCCAAAGGTTATCCAGGTGCATCAAAGGAGAGGGGGCCAAGGTCGAGCTCCATGCCTGCCTGCCCTCAGGGTGGACGCAGTGCAGAGATGACCAGGGGAGCAGGTGGGGGCGGTGGTGTGAAGGCCAATGGGTGGTGCAGGTGGAGTAGAGCTGAGACTGGAGACTCTGTGGGAAGAAGTTAAGGTGTTCTGGTTCTATGTCAGGGTGCAGGATTCAGGTGCGTTCCAGGAGAGGGGACATGGGATCGAGGGGGTAGGCTGCTCCTGCAGCCCATTGGGAGGCGAGATAGTGAGGGACGTGCTACACCTACAGCAGCTCGGCATGGACACAGAGGAAGCCCTGAGGCTGGTGGGCTGGGCAGGGCCTAGCAATTAGAGGGACTGGAACTTCAAGTCTTTGCTTGCCCTTAGTGTATCTTTTTTTTTTTTTTTCTTTTTTGTTCATCCTCACCCAAGGATCAAATTTTCCATTGATTTTTAGAGAGAGTGGAAGGGAGGAGGACAGAGAAAGAGAAACATCGATGTGAGAGAGAGACATTAATTGGTTGACTCCCGCATGAGCCCCAACCAGGGCCAGGGATCAAGCCGGCAACTAGGTACGAGCCCTTGACTAGAATCGTACCCGGGACCCTTCAGTCTGCAGGCCAATGCTCTATCCACTGAGCCAAAACGGCTAGGTCTGCCCTTAGCATACCTTTTTCTTTTTTAATTTTTAAAATATATTTTTATTGATTTCAGAGAGGATGGAAGGAGAGATAGAAACATCAATGATGAGAGAGAATCATGGATCAGCTGCTTCCTGCACGCCCCACACTGGGGATCAAGCCCACAACCCAGGCATGTGCCCTGACCAGGAATCAAACTGTGACCTGGTTCATTGGTCAATGCTCAACCACTGAGCCATGCCGGCCAGGCTGCCCTTAGTCTATCTTGAGGTTCTTTGAAAACTGGCTGGTTAAAGCATCTGGTCCCCAAAACCCCACCTGCCAGCTGCTGGCTGTGCAGGGAGTGTAGCTGCTGCATCCACTCAGGGTTCTCCCAGCGCTGATGAGGCCTGTATGGTGAGGCCCAAGAGTGGGGACTGGCCTGGCCACCCCTCAGGCTGAGCTTCTCAGACCCCCCGGTAGAAGGGCAGGCCAACGTGAGTCAGCAGAGCTGGTGTCTCAGGAGAGTGGCCTTGTTGGGATTGGGCTTCTCTGGCCAGGGTCCGGGTATCACTGCCCCTAGCCATGCAGGGCCAAGGGAATTTGGACAAATGTCTTCTTGGGCCCAGGGTGTCAATTTGCTGAAGTAGCCTGGACTGAGGGGCCAGAAAGGATCCCAAAGGAGGGGTGCTATCAGCAGACACCTCCTTCTGCACTGTTTGTCTCCCCACTGAGTCATGGGGTGAGGCTCACCCGGCATCCTATGCACACTGCTAGCTGCTCAGAGCCAACCTTCTGGCTTGGCCAATAGACACTGAGTGGGTAGAGGCAGATGGGGGAATCCTGAGCCTGGGTAGAGATGACCATGCCCAGGGAGGACCGGCCATTTGGGGTTTCCTTTGCCAACCTCAAAGCTGCTGCTGGTCGCCAAACCAGAGGAGGCCAGCTGCAAGCACTTGCCGTGCCTTTTCACTGGTTCTCCCTAGCTGGTCAGGCCCTCTGGCTTCATGGAGGCCCCACCTGGGGCCTTGTGGGTGCAGGTGTGTAGGAAGTGGGTCTGGACTGTGAATGAGTACAGGGGTGCTCAGGAAGGCAGCTGCATCATCCTTGCAGCACTGGCTGTGCCCTGGGTAGGGAGGGCTAGTCACTGTCTGTCTGTCCCACAGGGGATGGAGCATGTGTCTTGCTGCGAGCACTGGAGCCCCTGGGGGGCCTGGAGAACATGCGGCAGCTTCGCAGTACCTCCCGGAAAGGCAGTACCGGCCGGGCCCTCAAAGACCGTGAGCTCTGCAGTGGCCCCTCCAAGCTCTGTCAGGCCCTGGCCATCGACAAGAGCTTCGACCAACGAGACCTCACCACGGACAAGGCTGTGTGGCTAGAGCACAGCCCTCCGGGGCCCAGGGAGCCAGCGGTGGTGGCAGCAGCCCGAGTGGGCATCGGCAACGCAGGAGAGTGGGCCCAGAAGCCCCTGCGCTTCTATATCCAGGGCAGCCCCTGGGTCAGTGTGGTGGACAGAGGAGCTGAGCAGGACACACAGGTCTAAGCAAGGGCCTGCTAAGGACAGGCTTTTTAATTGTTTAAAAACCAAATAAATGCTTTATTTCTAGAAAACGTGTCACTTGTGTCTCAGCCAGAGCCCCCTCAATGATCAGTTCCTCCTCCAGGCTGTGGCTGTCAGGGGCTAGGTGTGCAGCGGGCACCTCGAGCCAGGCCCAGCATGGGCACTGCCTTCCTCAGGCCCGATGGAGGCCCCCTGCACCCCACCCTTGTGAGGGAGGACTGGGAACACCAGTGCAGACACCCCAACGGGGAGCCAAGTAAGCATCATGGACGAGCCCAGGCCCTCAGGCCTCAGGTGGCAAAGGGGAGCGGATGGCTAAGGCATGAGCCTCCTGGTGTCTGTGGTGAGGGCCGGGCCAGGAAGGCCCACAGCAAGCTGGGCGGAATGGAGCAGTGCGGGGCCACACAGGACAGGCCAGGCACTGGGCCCTCCGTCTTGGAAGGGCAGCAGTGGAAGGGGCCGGGGAACACGGGCAGGATTGGGAGGGAGGTCAGAGAAACATGTGGCCCAAATCTGTGTGGGAAGCATGCAGGCCTCACTCAGAGCATGAGTCCTGGACGGCTCCCCAGCTCAGAGCCTCACCTTCTCAGCTCAGGCACTGACCTGTTTTGGAGACTAGATAAGTGAGGATGCAGAGGGTAGCAGCCCCAGGAGGCAGCTGACGCAGGTGAAGTCGGGTCTCAGGGCTAAAAGGACTCAGGCCGGGTCGGGAGGGAGCCCTGGGGTGGGGAGATGCGGGTGCCCCCGTGCACTGCAGCTGCCTGCCTCTGCACCCTCGGCCAGGCTCACGTCAGCAGGGCCTGGAAGACGGCAATGACTGGGTCCTCGTGGGTGGTCACCACCAGCACGCTGCGGAACTTGTCGAAGAGCATGAGCAGCTGCGAGCGCCTGGTGTTCTCATTGTACATGATCTCCTCCAGGTGGTGGCGGCCACGGAAGTACTGCAGCAGCCTGGAGGGGAGGGCGGCACAAGCCCAGGCTGGCCTCTGTTCCAACAGCCACTGAGCGGCCCACAGGCCAAAACAGAGCTGGTGAGGGCGTCTCAGAGGCCCAGGAGGCAGCTGCCCATGCCCACCCCCAACCCCCAACAGGAGCAGGCAAGTGTCCTGGGCCTGCTGCCCACCATGGTTCTCTGAAGTGCGTCTGTGAGAACACATTCCTGTTCAAACCCCAGAGCCCACTTGAGCCCGAGGGTCGCACCACCCTCAGCATTCTGACATGGGAGGGGCAGCGCAGGGGGACGGGTCTGGGGAGGCTTCTCTTTTTCATTCTGCTTGGCAGCGAGTCCCGTGTGGCTCTGGATCCAAATGGGGTCACTGCTCTAGGGGGTGTCTCGGCCTGGGACTGAACAGAGGCCTGGACCAGCTGCTTCAAAGAGCTGCCCGGCATGTGGTTCTTCACTGGGGGCTCCGTCCCTGAGTCTGACCTCCTCCAGAAAACCATCGTCTACCGGGCCCCAAACGGTGGGTGTGACCAAGTCTGTGTCACCTATGATGTGGATCTGGATCCCCCACCCCCAGGCTAAGTCCTGGGAAAATCACTGCCAAGCCCATGGGGATGAGAACTTGCTGCTGCTTCCCAGGAAGTGACAAACCCCAGGAAGTCCTGGAGAGACTCCTGAAGACAGAGGTACAGACGGTGTCTCGGCAACAGACTGATTCACGCCTGGCACGCACAGGTAGCGGCAGGGACACCCCAGTGTATGGGACATCCCCTCAACCGGTGAGTGCTATTTGTCGTCAACGGATTTACGTTGCGGGTTGTTGGGTACTGCCCCATCCACTTCCTGTCCTGACCCTAGACTTGGACCTAGCCCCACCTGTCTCCCTGCTCCCACCTGGCAAACATGCGGAGGTCCTCGGGGTTCTGGGCTGCAGGCACACTGAGGATGGCTGCCCGCTCGTGCTCGGACAGGCTGGCCAGCAGGTTCTCTGTCATCCTCTTGTTCAGCGGGGAGTCTCCACTGGGGAGAAGCTCTGCGCTGGAGTTGTCCATGCTGGGGCTGGTGAGCGTCATGTCGTCACTGCTGGCTGTGGGTGGGCACGGGTCAGGGAGCAGTCCACCCCCAAGGACATCCCTCCCACCCAACATGCATGAGGGGCTGGACAGGTCTTCGCCCTGAACCTGAAGCCGGAGGCCAAGCCTCAGCCTGGGGAGGCACCTCCCGCAAAGCCTTCCAGCCCCTCTTCTTCCCCAAGCCCAGGGACTTGGGCTTGGCAATGGCTGCTGCCTTTGGGGGCACACTATGGCCACACGGCTCTTTCAGGAAGGGACCATGGCAGTCACTGTCTCTCATAGGCCCTGGGGCAGAGGTTTCAACTGTCCTCCCAGTGATGGGTGGCATGGCAGGCCGGGGGCAGGCTACTCCTGGCTTGAGCAAGCCCTGCTCAAGAGCCCAAAGATACAGCCTCCTCAGAGCCAGAGGTGCAGGCAAGCGGGGAGACGGATCTCCTGCCCTCCTTTAGGAAGGCTGCGTGAGGATCCAGCCGCCCGCACGAGGCAGTGTGTGCATGGGTGGCCACGTGAAGTCCCTCGGCCATTCCCAGCAGCGCCCTTGATGTACCTCTTGGCCACCACTCCCAAGTGTTCCCCAGGTGCTCGACCAACCCCCACCACCACCACCAGATTGATGCCCGGGGAAGGGATTCCTACTTGGGGAGCCAAAGCTGAGGGCATTGGGTGTGCTGAGGCTGCGGCCGCTGACCCTGGTAGTGAAGGGGACCTCATCCTCGCGCAGGCGGGGCTCGTCCTGGCTGGGTGAGGCCATCAGGCACACGTAGGTGTGCAGCTGGACCAGGAGCCTGTGCTGCAGCATCCACACCACCATCTGAATGAGCTGGGTCTGCGGGACAGCAGTGTGAGGCCTGGGGCACTGGGGGAGGCTGACCCCCCCCACCACCCTGTTCCCTTCCTGATCGGATTGGGGAGCCACGGCCTAAGACACGACCCCCACAAGTCACCCTGGAGATCAGGGGGTGCATAAGCTCCAGGGGCCCTCAGGAAGGAGCTCTTAGCTACTGGGAGCTCTTAGCTAACCCCAGGGAAGGCAGCGAGGCTAAGAGAGCAGCGAGGCCATATTTGCACTTGCTCCCACCACACACCTGGGCTGCCCTAGTGTCAGGCCTTTCTTGCCCAGAGCTGAGGAGCAGGGCCTGTGACATGGAGGCCCATGTGCCCTCCCAGCTCAGAGCTACCCCTCTGCTACCCTGTCTCCTCCAGGCCACTGGGCCCTGCCACGCAAACCCCACCACACAGAGCTGGGCCTGTGGGACCCCTTCCCTGTGACATTGCAGAGAGAAGCTGTAGGAAGCTGCCCTGAGAGCAGGAAGTCCTCTCCTCAGCTCCACACAAAAGCCTTCCCAGGGACAGGGACCTACGCTGAGCTGTACGGTGCCCAGGGCACGGCATCCACCCCTCTCCCACAGGCTAGCACCTACGTAGGAGCATGAGGAGCCCTGTGTGGGCAGAGCTCCAGCACAGGTGAGCAAGAAAATGCTCCCAGATGGTGTCCATTTCTCAGACACACATCCACTTGCTCATCTTTGGGGGTCCCCTCCTGGGAGGGGCTGGCTGACCAGGCATGGAAATAGGGGTGTACCATAGGTGTGAATGACCTGGTAAAACCAAATAAAACTGAAAAGAATTGTAAACTAAATTTGAAATTAAATTAAGAAATAAAACAGAGGCTCCAAAGCGCTGAAGAGCATATTCCAGGCCTAAAGCTGGAGGGGTGAGAGGCAGGCAGCCTTACCCCACACCCAGCTCTATCTGGGCCCCATGACAAGGCATGAGGCTGCCCTGCAGGCCTGGCCTGAAAAATCCACCCACTTTCCAGACCAGCAGGAAGTCTCTCCTGGAGAGGGGGAGGGTGCAGATGCAAGATGTGTCTTTCTTTCAGCTGCCATGACCTGGCACAGCTCCTGGAGCCCAGAGGCTCCATGAAAGACGGCATTTAGAGCTCTGTCTCACTCGGCATCTAAATGCACTGAGGAGCCAGGATCGCCTTCTCATTCACAACTTCACAAAGGGAAGGGCCTGCTTCTAAAAACTGGTTTTGTCTAACAGATCTGCTGCTTATTAAAGCAAATACTTCACTTTTGAGAACACCTGGCCCCATCTCTGACACCTGTCCCATCTGGCCCTGCCCTGGGTCCCTGCCCAGAGCCCCAGGTGTTCACTGAAGGAAGATTCAGGCCACATTCAACCGGCCAGACATAGATGGAGCTCCCCCGTTCACTCCACATCCTAGGGCCCCCACCCACCACTCACCCGGACCCAGCTCACCAGGGGGTTCTATCCTAGGCCTATCCTCTCCAGGTCGTCTTGGATGCCACTCTGGGTACCAGTGAGCCTAGACCCAGTGACCACCTGGACCACGACGGAAGGGAAAAGGAGGGCGGGCCCAGGCTCAGTGACAACAAAACCACCTCAGCATCTTCCATCTGTGGGACCCAGGCCCAGAAAGGGGCACCAGGGGGCTCTGTCCCCCCAGGAAGGATTAGCTCTCTCCTGATTGGGCCTCTTCCTGGGGTTTTACACTAACAACAATCCACTGCAGCCAGGGTGGGCTCCGTGGGGGCATGGAAGGGGGAGGGAGTTGTGACTGCCTAAGTGCTGGGTCACTGGTGAAGCATCTACAGATGCCTGGCTGGGGAGCCAGCTTTCTGTTACCCTGGTAGGGCATGCACCACCTACACAACAAGGCCCCTCCCATCCCCTGAACCACAGCTAAGGGTGCAGCACACTGAGGGCCCTGAAACCAGGAACCAATGCTGGGTGGGTGGTTCCTGGGCTCCCAGCTCCTGTGACTCACCTCTTGCACAGGGGGGGCGAGGGGGTTCCTAAATTCTGACAAGGAGACGGGCAAGGAGAACTTAGCAAGGACAGACGGCAGGTCATGAGACGGGAACTGGTGGGAGAACTGCTCAGCCAGTGGCGAGTACCTGGAGACAGTGAGACAAGTGTGTCCTGAGCTCAGCTACCTCCCATCATAATTCACAGCACTTGGGCCCTTGAAATGAGCCTGTGGTAGACAGCAGGGAAATGCAGCACAGTGGGGAGGTGAGGATGGGCGCAGTGGCACAGTGGGGAGGTGAGGATGGGCGCAGTGGCACAATGGGGAGGTGAGGATGGGCGCAGTGGCACAGCGGGGAGGGGAGGATGGGCGCAGTGGCACAGCGGGGAGGTGAGGATGGGCGCAGTGGCACAGCGGGGAGGTGAGGATGGGCGCAGTGGCACAGCGGGGAGGTGAGGATGGGCGCAGTGGCACAGCGGGGAGGTGAGGATGGGCGCAGTGGCACAGCGGGGAGGTGAGGATGGGCGCAGTGGCACAGCGGGGAGGTGAGGATGGGCGCAGTGGCACAGCGGGGAGGTGAGGATGGGCGCAGTGGCACAGCGGGGAGGTGAGGATGGGCGCAGTGGCACAGTGGGGAGGTGAGGATGGGTGCAGTGGCACAGTGGGGAGGTCAGGAAGGGTGCAATGAGGA
>NW_005872113.1:101357-117291 GCF_000147115.1 Myotis lucifugus
GGGGTGGCAGAAGCCTTGGGCACTGGCCACCCCACAGCCCCTCTAAGCTCTGGAATAAAGGCCAAGGCTCCTGACCACCCAACAGGCACCCCATACAGAGCTCACTGGCTGTAGACATGGCAGGCGCAGGCCCTTCGTGAAGGCTGAGGTGCCAGAGGTGCACAGGCCCATGTGGTGCTGGTCCAGGCCAGAATCAGAACCTGGGCACAGCAGAGGCCAGGCATCTGGTCCGAGGGAAGTCCTGCCTAACCTGGAGAGACCCCCTGGAAGGGCCTGCCAGCCACACCCCCTTCCCATTCAAACCCTGGGCCCTGGCAGCCAGAGGTACTCACAGACACACGCTGGCGTTGGGAGAGAGCATGTAGACGTTGTTCTCACACAGCGGGTAGATGATGATGGCCTTGCCCCAGTACACCAGGTGGGCTGCAAGCTGGAAAACCTGCGGGCAGAGGGGCTGGCAGCACAGTGCCTGGGAGGCTGGCCCACTGGGCTTCTCTCTGACTCCCCAACCTCCCGCAGGGGGCTGGGCACAGCAGCACACACAGCGTTTTCTATGTTCAGAGCAACAGCCTTTTGACACGGGTCCCTGTGCGGTTCGGGACTGTCATTTCCTTTTAGGGCCCCGCACTGTCCTGGCTGGCCCTGAGGGAAGGTCCTACACGCACAGGGACATTTGGGACACCCAGGATCACGGGGTAAGCTCAGCTGAGCAAGGGGCTTGGCTGGACATCCTGGCAGAGGCAGGTCCCCCACCCCACCAGGACTCCAGCAAGGGGATGGGTTTCCCGTGACAATGGATGTGGGGTCACCAGACATGCCCTCCACCCCGTGCACTCATCCCCGTGTGTCAGCATCCTGGAGGACACCCCACCGCCTGCTCTCCTGGACTCCTGGACATCAGGATGGGCCACAGACAGACCGATGCCAGAAATCCCTCCAGCCTCACAGGGAGGCCCGGTCTGAGAACAGGGCACTGCCTCACTTGGTGGACAGACAGACACTGGGCACATCTGAGCTACATCAGCCTCGGTGAGCGCTGTCCCAGGCAGGCCTGCTGCCTCTACCATCACTGAGCGCCTCCACGGGTGAGTCACCCCTGCTGCATGCAATGCCTGCGATGCCAAGGACGCCTCTACCCAGCTCATTCGGCACATGGACCTCCAGTGGCACCACCAACTTGAACACAACAGACCTTTCCGTTCCATCACTGACCCTCTTCTCTCATTCCAAGCCCCACTGACACTTACTCTAAAGCAAGGACACACCCACTCTCCTCCACCTCCCGCGTCTCCCACAGTCAGAGCACCACTCCGGAGTCCGGAGTCCACCACCACTAGCACACGCCTGGAGTCAGGTGCTGGCAGGGCAGCCCCCTCCGACTCCCGGGAAGAATCTGCTCTTCGCCTCTGCTGGCCGCAGCGTTCCTTGGCATGTGGCCTCGTCACGGTCACGTCCCACCTCCTCTTCTGGAGTCAAATTTCCCTCTGCCTCCCGCTTACAAGGGCCCTTGTGATGACACTGGGCCCACCCAGATAATACGGGACCACTGCCCCACCTCCAGATCCTTAACCACACCTGCAGAGTCCCACACAGGTCCTGGGGGTTAGGAGGTGGAGGTCTATGGGCATTGTTTAGGCAGTCACAAGTAATGTACAGTGTGATCCAGATGTTGTTATTCAAAGATAATGCGTTAACCTATGAGAAAAACCCGGAGGAATCCACAGCAGTTATGTCTGGGCTATGGGATTGTGCGGACTTTCTCTTTTTTGGGTCTGTAAACTGTGTCCTATTTGAACTTTTGTAAGAAAGAACATATTAATTCTATCATGAGGGAAACAACCCCATTTACTTGGAGATGAGTGACATTCACACCCGACACGGACACGGGCTCTCCCCTGGGCCACCTGCTGTGGCAGCTGGACGCCCAGAGCTTGGTGAGGTCCACCACCAGGGCTGGGCCTCGGGGAGCTTCTGGACAACCACACCAGCCAGGAAACAGCAGTTCCTCCCCAGGCAAGGCCGGGGCAGGGAAGCAAAGGAGACATCATCAAAGCTTTGTCTTTGTCCAAAGAGACTGAGAGCAAGCGTGAGGCACGGCGTACAGACAGACTTCAGGTTGGGCAGCCTCAGTGGACAGAAGGCCAGCTTCTTTCGAAGCTTGAAATGGCAGCTGCAAAGACTCACAGATATCTGCCACTGGCCAGCACTGGTCAGAACGCAAGCTCTGCAGCACATAGAGAACAGTGAGCGCATTTAAGGTTCTGTGTTTCGTGTCTGCTGTGAAGGCAAGCAGGACGTGGTCCTCAATAGAGCCCCTATGAAACACCAGGCAGAACCCAATAAACATCCTCACAGGGGCCGACAGAGGCCACGGGGTACAGATGATGGAAGGCCTGTTCTGGATGACAGAATCCAAAATGACTGCTTTGGGGAAAAACAGCCCCAGTCCTTGTTGGACAAGCTCCCCTCAGGGGCTCCTCCTCAGCCTGAGAGAACTGCCGCCCAGTGGCCATCGCAGGAACTACACGTCCCTGGGACAGGCCCTGCTGCCCTCTGGTGGCCACACGGTGCTCACAGTCACCGGAACCAGAGGAGCCCCTGCCCTTGGCCTAAAATTTCTTCCTGTGCTTTTCCTTGGAAGCCCCGACCCCTGCCCAGGTTCCAACCAGATCCACCGCCAGGGCTGAGGGGCCTCCATCCAATCAGAAAGGGCATTCCACAAGCACATGGTTCAGCCCTGCAGGGAGTGGTCAAGGCCATGTGGGCAGGCCCATGTTGTGTCCTGCTCTCACTTCCTCTACTTTGAGGTTGCAGTACTGCTTTCTCATGTGGCCACATGCTGTGTACCTCTGCTCCAGCCCTACAAGCCACCCTGTCCTGGCACCTTCCCAGCACCACAGGGCCTCACTTCTCTCTGCTGCAGCCTCACCACCCTCAAAGGAAGAGGAAGTCAGCCCTGAATCCAGACCTGACTCAGATTTCAGAGCCTCCAGCCAACCCCGGAGCCACTGTCACTGGCTCTTATCTGGATGGAGGCAGCCTGCTTTCCTGACACCCCAGCCCCTCCCACCTTCAAACAAGGGCCCTCTGCTCTGCTGGACCCAGACCCTCCTCCCACCTATCCTTCCCTACCCAGGCAGTCTCCCCCAGGGCCCTAGGGCAATACCTGCAGCAAGGCCAGGTCTGCATCCTGGGCCAGCTGCTGCAGGTTCTTCACGGCAGACGTGGTCTTGATCACACGCACCAGGGCCGGGGAGCAGTCGAGTGGGAGCTCACCCAGCAGGGACTTCTCGTCACTGAGCAGCAGCAGGGCATGGTACGGGCTGTGGAGCAGAGTCAGGTCAGCAGGACATGTGAGACACAGGTCCCCTGCCCCAGGCGTGCACCTGGAACACAGAGGTGCAGCTGGGCCCCCAGGCACTGAACCTCAGAAAGGAGAGACCACAGGAGGAATTAGAGACAAGGGCAGTGGTAAGTCCAAGGGCCTTTAAACATCTGCAAGGATTACTGTCACTCACAGAAAGAAAGAAAAAACTGCAACAAAACTGAAGGTCTGCCCAGCAAGTGTGGCTCAGTTGATTGAGTATCGCCCCATGCACCAATCAGGTTTGATTCCCAATCAGGGCACAGGCCCCTGTTGCGGGCTCAATCCCCAGTAGGGGGCGTGCAGGAGGTGGTAGATAGATGTTTCTCTCTCCCTCTCCCTTCCTCTCTCTATGAAATCAATAAAAACATATTTTTTTAAAAAAAACAGGAAGGTCTGACAACCAGACTCCATCTCCCACTTCTGGGATTGCCCTGCAAACATTTGTGATTGAAAAAAATAAATGAATCTTTCCTAAAGAAAAGAGTCCCAAATATGGGAAAAGTAAAATCGCTGCTGCGACTATGAATAGAACTACATAAAAACATGCTTAGCAAGGAAACCAGGAGGAAAGATATTAACTTGGAGTACAGACTGGGGGAGGGAGAGAGAATGAGGCAGTGTTTTGCTTTCTTTCACCTTCACATTTTCTGCAATGTGCCCAGATTTCTTTTTTTAGTTAAAGAATATTTAAGGAAACTGAGGACTTGGTTGGGGGCTGGGACAGAAGGAGATTGGGCTCAGCTCTTTCCTTGCAGGAAATCTATTAAATTAAGAAACAGGAGATCCCACAAGTTCAAATTCAAATGTAAGAGGAACCGGTGAGCAACACCTTGACGACAATATCCCCCCAATGGTACGTCTGTTCCCCAGGATGCTCAGTACCCAGGACGCAGGTGAGGACCTCAGCACGGAGCCCCACCCACCCAGGCAGTGCCCAGACGGGAAAACCTGGAGCTGATCCTTTCTATACAAAACCAGACACAAAAACATGTGTTTTTACTTCTATAAACAGGAGAGCCTGATCTGCCAATTTCTGTGGCAGGAAGAAAAGAACTTTTGGAACAAAGTAATTGGTGAAACCTCAGGCAGCAGAGAAGGGGCCCCGAAGGGAGTGTGCATGGGCTGGCACTCACCGAATGGCCTTCAGGCTCCGCTCGATGGCTTCAGGGGGGATGAGGCTCGCAGCAGCGTAGTGGATCTTGTGGGGCAGGCAGAAGCTCACCTCCAGCCAGCTGTTGATGTGCAGCCGCACCACGCCGGACGTACACAAGCTGCAGACAGCAGGCTCCATTTCTGTCGGTGCCATCGCCCATGCACACAGCAACTGCTACCCAGACACACACATCACACAACACCCCGCCCGAGGGCACTTCTTCCCAGTACACTGCTCCTGTTGGTCGGAGGAAACTGCAAGTGGAGACCCCAGGGCAGGAAAGCATCTTTCCAGACTCAGCATGTTGAAGAGAGGAAAATGTTGTATTTCTGGCTAGCCCTGGACTCTCTAGTCCAATCAGAGTGCGAGGGCACAGGGAAGCCTGTTCTCTCTCAGAGGCTCAATGCAACTGATGCAGGGGTGTTTTCTCATGCCTCTTCCTGCACACCTGATGAGAGCCCCACCCCCATCAGGCAGGGCAAGGCCTGTCTCCCAAAAGGAGCCGTGGGCAGCACAGGAAGGGTGGGGGTGCCAAGTCCCATAGGACATCCTGTTGGGGAGGAGCACATAGCGCCCACCTCCCTGCAGATGCCAGCAGCGCCCCAGGTGCACCACAGCAACTGTCGAAACCAGCCTCACTGATGGCAATTTGGTTCTTTCAGGCCAATCCTAGCTCAGACCAAACACAGCAACGCTGTCCCTGCCTCCTCGCTTCTCTCACTGCCTGCCTCAGACCATTAGCAAACGTGTCTCAGCACCTGCAGGGCCCTACAAAGCCCAGTCCTTCTCAGCACTGGCCCCCTGTCCGCCCTCCCCCACAGGCCCCATGGCGTCCACCTCGGCAGTTCCAGCCAAGACCCCACAATGCCAGGAGCCTTGAGTGACGTGCCCATGTTCTCTGACCTTGTCTCCTACCCCAGGCAGGCCCAGCTACACCAGCCACCCTGCTGTTTTAGGGCCCTTGTACTTGTCCTCGACTATAAGTCTCTCTCGGTGCCAGGAGCTCCTTCCCTCCTTCAGGTTTCAACTCAAGTGCCACTTTCTCAGTGAGCCGCAGCCCCCCAGGCAATCTGACTGCTCACTGTTCACCTGCCTTGAGCACCTGACCACAGGACACGCCTACTTGTCTGCTGGTTAAGCTGTTTCCTCAACCAGAATGCAGTCCTGAGGTGGGGCCTTGCGTTTTGTTCACTGCTCACAGCATGGCTGACTCCGGGTGGGATACTCGGGGGCACTGAGAAGCACCTCATAAATGAAGGAAGGAGAGGGGCCTGAGAAATGCGCTTCCTGCTCTGGTGGACTCTCTCAGGCAGCCCTTACCCAGAGAACGGGCTCCTAGCGGCTGGGGGACCACATACCAAGGGGCTGTTTCCAGCAGGAGCTTCTGAAACTCCCCGGCAGGGAAGCCAGCCTGACCTCCACCCTCAGCCTGGCTGCTCAGCCCCTGCACTGAAAGCACTTGGTGTCTGACACCAAAGAGAAGCAACTGCTTGAGCCAAGTCCCCACGGCTGATCCTCGTGGTCCCGCAGCAGGTGATGAGAGGGGCCCGTGCCCACTGTGAAGGCCTGGCCTGCCCGGTCCCAGCTGGGCTAGGCGGTGCCCTTTCCATCACATTCCGACCCTGAAATGCTATTCCCAGATGGATGGACAGACCAAGATGCCCGCCTCCAGCCAAGTGTGGGGCAGGCCAGTGGCTGGGGGAGGTTTGGTGGGAGCTGCCACTTCACCCAGGTCCCAGACCTCTCTTGGGGGCATTCAGGTACACAATGCTGGGAAGCAGCTCGATGGCCCTCACTCCCCACACCCACAGGCTGTTCTTACAGTCTCTTCCCTGAAGCCTCAAGCAGCAGACCAACAATCCCAAGCTTCCCCCCCAGGTCTGCCGGAGGGCTGGCTGAATCTGTGGTCAGTAGTTTCAAATGCAAAAATAAGCCTGTATTCTCTCAAGCAGGGAATGGGGAGAGAACACAGTGGGAAGAATACAGAGCACATTTATCACCCTCAACTACCCCTAGGATTTCTGCCAACACCAACCATTTGCTCCCTGCAAACTGCCCCAGAGCTCCCAGACACTCTGCCTGCCCTGCCTCGGGGCATTGGGAACACCATGTCGCTCTCCCAGGATCTCAATGCCCCAAGCAGCACCCCTGGCTGCAGAGGCTGGGGGGCTGCAGGCTGTGGCTGAGTCTGGAAGACCAAGGTTTGGTCGCTGCTGGTGCCCCAGCCCCACAGCGTGAAACCTATGAACAGATCTGATGTGTGACGATTTGGGGAAGAGACGCAGGGTCTTTCCCCAAGGCCCCAGCGGAAGATCCCACTCTTGGCTTCTTCTAGAACTGAGTGCTACGCAGTACATCTGAGCAGACGAAGGCTCCCATCGTCGTGCCCTTCCTTGGCCCAAGGTCTTGCTGGCTGGGCATCAAACCCTGACACAGCCCAGCCTCTTAAGGAATCAAAGGTCACGCCATGACAGAGTTGCCCAGGGGGCCCAGGTGAGTTGCTCCACTTGACTCAGTGAGCAATATTTATGCTCTCAGCATCACATATAAAACAGAGCAGCGAGGAAAACCAGGGGCTGTAGGGACAGTGAAATGGCCAGGCTCCTCCTGCTTCAGGCTGGCAGATTGAAAATAAAGATCTTTCTAGTTTTGAGTTGTCCTCTTCAGCACATGGCTCAGAGTAGCGGTTCAAACACCACAGAATCAGATTTAGACAGATTCCTATCATTTTGAAAGTAGCTGGTTTTGATCCACCAGGTGCCCAGTGATGCCACGTGCAAACTGCCAACGACCTGACATGTGCTGAGGCTCCAAGCACTGGTTCAGGCTCCTGGGGTAAAACTCTCAGCCTTACATCTGGGGGGGCTCTGCCTCAGTGGCGTCAGGGAAGCAAACTGTATGGCACATAGGAAGCTGGAGCTGTAGGAAAGGGAACAGCAGAGGAGGGTGCAGGGTGTGCAGGGGACAGGTGTTTGGGGCTTGGAACAAACCTCATGGAGAGACAACAGCAAGTGCCTGGTTTGGGTGCGAGGGGGATGAATTAGGCCCATAGAGCAACTCCACATGTCAGCCATCTTAGGCCATACCGTCTGGTGTACAGTGGCATGAGGTCCTTTTTTGGGGGGTAGGGGAGGGGGCACACTCACATTGATTTCCTGGTTTCCATGAGGATGTTTCTACACTTTTCCAAGCATTTGATCACCTGCCAGCAACCTCCTCCCCCGGAGCACTTTGCACCGATGGTGGTACCTCTCTACAAACAGTGTGGGGACCCTGAATGCCACCCCAGCAGCATCTTATAAAGGGCCAGCTGCAGACCCTAGAATTCCTGGGAAACCCTGGAACTAGTCAGGAAGAGAGAGAATGGCCCTCAAGCTCCCAGAGAAGCCCTGTAAACCTCCCACATCCAGAGGTGAGCTGGAAGTGCACTGAAATCTGTCAAGAGGAGGAAGAAAAAGGTTTGTGCCTATTTGTAAAGCAGTTTTGTTTTGTTTGTAAAATACAGTTTTAAGACGTGACTAGCAGAGTAGGGCTTTGGGCCCTAAAAGTCCCTACTAAGCTTGTACTTCTCTTTGTAGGGCAGCTAGCAGTTTGACCTGGAATTACTGTAGGAAAACACTGCCCACATGAGGCTTATCCAGCCCCTCACACAGCCCTGGGCCAGAGGGAGAGCCAAGCCCTGTCTGCGACAAGAGATACATGCGTGCTCCTGCCAGAGCCCAGCCCTGAAGCGATGACTGTGCAGGAGGCCACACACCAGCCCAAAATATGCTTATCTGTCACCCCCCAGACAGAAATGTGTACAAGCTTAGTCCATTACCCTCAGAGCTCAGCATCTGAGAAAGACTTTCAGTTCCTAACCTCTGGCTAACAACTGACTCATCCTTTGGTCACCCTTCTTCCTGCCCCAGGCCAGAGACCTTCAAGCTAGCCCTGACCTTCTGGTCCCTTTGTCTCACGCAGCCGGCTTCCCCTTGCATGCAGTGGGACCCTGCACCTGATCCAAGAGGTCGGGTGGGCTCCGAAAGGCCCACCTTGAAATTGAAAACAAAAGTTTCTATGCAGGTCCACTTCATGGAAATAGGAACTAGAACTCCCAGGATGTTCGTGGAGGTGTCTGTGGGCCCATATCTGCTCTGTACAGGCAGCAGTGTGAGGCAGTGAGGAGCGGGCAGAGTCCCCAGCCTCACAGACCCCACCACAGGCCCAGTTAACGATGGAGGACCAGTCAGGCAAACACTTCAAGTCCATGGAATCCACAGAGACGTGACTCCTATTACTGGTCCTTTCAACTACTAGTGGGTGAGCTGTGCTTCTCCACACGCCAAGCACAGGGCTCGTCAGGAAAAGTGAAGGGATGTCCCTGATCTCGTGGGAGACACAACCTGACGGTCACACAAAATGAATGGGATGCTATCACTGAGGTCCCCAAGTTCCACAGGAAGACACAGGCGCTAGGACAGTCGGGGCCTCTGGAGGGATTCACACTGCCAGCCTACATTCACAGACACTCAGGTCCTTGGGCAAGGGGCCACCAGGCCGCTCAGCCACACCATACCCCCGGATTTTATTATTATTTTAAAATATATTTTTGTTGATTTCAGAGAGGGAAGGAGAGGGAGAGAGAAACAGAAACATCAATGATGAGAGAGAATCACTGATGGGCTGCCTTCTGCACGCCTCTACTGGGGATCGAGCCTGCAAACCATGTGACCTGACCAGGAATCAAACCGTGACCTCGTGGTTCATGGGTCGATGCTCAGCCACTGAGCCACTCTGACTGGGTCCCTGAATTTTAATTAAAACACCAAACTCAGAGCAATTCCTTTGAAAAGTCCCATCCCAATCTCCAACACTGCTAAGTCTCACAGCTTCCTGTCTCTCATTTCTGCTCTGAGAAACCCTTCCCCAGGGATCTGTCAGGAAGTCGCTATCTGTGTTGTTATGCTGCCTCATCAGTAATAGAAACTCAGCCTCCCTTTCTTAGCTCCAAGGTGCAGTCCATTCTGCAGGAGTGAGGGCAGGCCAGGCCAGACCCTCAGGGCCAACATGGACCTGGAAGGCCACAGGCCACAGGCCAGGGAGGCTCCTGGGGGCCATTGCTGTTGCCAGGTTGGGACAGGTACAAGGGTGGACACAACTGCCCCTGGCTCTCCTGGGGATGGGGCCAGAACCAGGACAGGTCAAAGTGAAGTCTAGGACCAGGGTGGGCTGCGGGGTTCGCCTGGAGGAAATTCAATCCTGGGCACTAACAACAGATGCCTGGGTTAAAGGAGGGAAGCTAAGTGCTGGACAGTGGATTCTGGAAGCTGTTTTTGCCAAAAACCAATTCCTGTCCTCTTTCAAACTGATGTCCACTAGGGGGCACTGGCTGCCTCAGGCTCTGAGCTGCAGCAGGCCCTGACACACAATCCAGGATCTCATCCCTCCAGCTTTCCAGTGCAGTTCAAATATAAGAAATCACAGTCCCTTCTTTCTTCAGGAATATAAAGTCTTCTCCTGTTTGCTTATCATTTTAATTCCAGGTTAGCCTGAATTTTGCTGTAGTCGAACCCTAGCTGAGATCACTTCTTGGCCTTTTGGCTAATATCAAGCATAATCCGAGTTGAGGCATGCAAATTCCCACTCAGAGTAAGGCAACAGCAGTTTCCAAGGAAGGGACTTTTTAAACTGTTTTTTAAAATTTTAATTTAGAGAGAGAGAGGAAGGGAGAGGGAAAGGGAGAAACATCAATGAGAGAGAAACACCAATCGGTTGCATGGGACAACACTCAACCAACTGAGCCACACTGGCAGGGCCTAGAAAGGGATTTTGATACCAGTCAATCCAAGACCAGAGGACGACAATTCGTTTACCGCAGGGAACACTCCAATGTGATCATGTGGAATACAAAGACAGGGTCGGACTGCAAGACCAAAAATCCCATTCTGGGTCAAGTTCTCCGAAGTAGGCGGGATCAGAAACCAAAACCCTCACTCAGCAAGGGCAGTTCAGGCTGCCCTGATGTTCTCTAGCAGCCAGAAGCCACACCCAGGGGTCACCAAAACAAAGACAAGGGAAGCACAAGATGCCCTCGCAAAGGGCAATCCCCCTCCTTGAAAAGGCACGTACACCTCCCAACAGAACAACAAGCAGGGGGTCTGAGCAGAGAGCTGCCAGAAAAGAAGACAGGAATGGTGTAAACACGTGAAGACGTGCATAAGCTGCATTGAGACACTATGCTCTGCCCTTACATTGGTTAAAACCAAGACGCTCACCAAGACGCTGTTGACAGGTATCTCACGTGCTTCTGGTGGGAGTGTAGATCGAGGCACACACTCCACAGAGGGAAATGCATTTTACCTCTGCGCCGTAGCAACCCCACTTTCAGGAATGTATGTTACGGATGTGTGGGTACAGATGCACAATCACACATACATGTGGTTGGGCAGCATGTCTTACAGCAGCAAAACGTGAAGCCAAATAAATGCCCAAGGGAGGGGGCTGGCTAACTATGCAGCAAAAAAACACACAAAAGTTCTTATTCATCAGCACAGGCAGAAGCCTAAGGTATACTGTTATCTGAGAAGGCAACAGGCTAACCGGATGCCCAGTGTGCTGCCAGTATGTAAAGGGAGACCGTGGATCACTATTTGCCTGTATGCACCTTACGGTAAACCCATCTGTGAGGAAGGCTGTCGCTGAAATGCATCCTGCCGCCAGGATGAGAAGCTGGTCGGAGTGCAGCAGAAGACAAAACCAAAGCTCTAAATTTCAGTCTTGATGAATATGTGACCTTTCAAAAAATCAAGTTTAAAAAAATTACCAAAATGTTCGTAGTGATTATCACTGTGTATAAAATTATAGATGACTTTCATTTTGTTTATACTTTTCTGTATTTCCTAAATGTCTTTAGTGTTAGTAAAATCAGAATAAATTAACATAAAAAAGGGAAAGGATCCTGGACAAACCGCTGTCTCTGGGCTTCGATGACACGTGGTGTCGCGGCCACAGTTCTTACATCAGGACCACCTCCAGTGGGAAGAGTCCAGTGGAATGGAGTGCAGCCTGGGAAGGCCAGGTGGGAGCGCTGAGCTGCCGCACTCGCCAAGGAGAATGTGGAAATGTAAGGGAGTAAGGGAGGAAGAGAAGGCAGAAAGAGGCACTGAAGAAGCCTGCACCCACATGCTGCTGCCTGGTGCTGGGTGGTACCCTCTGAATCAACCGGCCAGTGCCGGACAGGGAAGGCAAAACTGCCAGGTGGGCTGTCCCTCGGGCACTCGGCCCACCAAACCTCCATCCCCCACTGCAGACCCAGCGCCAGAGCCACAGGACACCCTTTAAAAAGAAAATAAGTTCTTTGCTTATCCACGTTTAAGAGAGTAGGTGCTGAGCCACAAATATAATCCGAACAACTGTGAGGTTTCCGCTGTGTCTCCAACACCTGCTGCACTCATACACTGAGTGTCCCAGGCCTCCAGTTTCCCAGGGCAGGGCCAGCCCCTCTCCATCCTCTGAGCCTGTTTCCTCATGGGTGAAAGGTGACAGCGACACGCACCTAATGAAGGTGGACCCAGAACTTGGCGCTGTGCCAGGCTCAGTAAAATCACCTTGCATTTGAGGACTCAAATGCACTTTCAGGTTCTCATGCGTAACTTCAGGCTCACTTTTGGTTAAGTATGGAGGTGACTGTTCCAAAGGGGTTGGCACTTCCTGCCCTCTCACGCCCATTTCAGTGGCACAACAGGAGAACAGCACCCAGCAGAGGGAGTCCCATTATCAGACACCGCTCAGGCAGTAAGGCCCACGAGAAGGAAGTGCACGGTGTGCTGCTCGCCTGTCCTACCTGTCGTAAGCTTCCTTGAGGTCCCTGGCCAGCTTGCACTTGGGCAGGATGTGATGGAACGGAGACTGCGGACCATCATTTGCTGCAAGAATTGAGACACAGAAGGACTTAGAATCTCCAAAGCAAGGAAACTCCACATAGGCTAGAATAGAAAATATCTTTAAAAACAAGTTAAAATACCTTTAAAAACAACTTAAAAAGAATTTCAGTAACTTTAAACCAATCATCAGGATATTCACAACTGCCTCTTCCTTTTTTAATATATTTTTATTGATTTCAGAGAGGGGGAGAGAGATAGAAACATTAATGATGAGAGAGAATCATTGGTCAGCTGGCTCCTGTACACTCCACACTGGGGATCAAACCCGCAACCTGAGCACGTCTGACGGAGAATCGAACCACAACCTGGTGCATAGGTCAATGCTCGACCACTGAGCCATGCCAGCCAGGCTGTTTCTTCTTTTTTTAATAGTTTATTGATTTTTTTTAGAGAAAGAGGAAGGGAGAGGGAGAGAGAGGGAGAAACATCAATGTGAGAGCACAACATGGATTGGCTTCCTCCTGTACGTCCCCTACCAGGGATAGAGCCTGTAACCGGGCATGTGCCCTGACTAGGAATCGAACTGGCAACCTCTCAGTGCACAGGGCGACGCCCAAACAACTGAGCCACATCGGCCAGGGCTCACAACTGCTTCTCATAACATTTTGGCATCCAGCTGAATTAAAATTATACTCAGGCTGATTTGTTCAACTGTCTTTATATGAAATATTTGTATTTAAACTTCAGCACTGGCCCCACCTGACACTTTTCCCTGACGCTCCTGAAGACTACCTCGGACCACCAGCGCCATCTTCTGCCTCAGTGACCATGTAGTTCCAGGCCTCATCCCACTTTTTCCCCCACATTTATGCTAATATAATTTCTTTTTCTGACTGAAAGTCTTTTTCATTAATCCTGTCTCATAAATATCTAACAAAACTATCTGTACTAAATTGAACTTTTAAAATTCCTGTGACAAAGTCACAGACTCTAAAGAAAATGTTTTAAGAAATAAAACTTCATTGTCAAACATAAAAAGTAAATTTTTACTGAAAATGCACCTGCCTGGGATAGTTCGTGCATGGTGACTGCTGCTTTTACTTGCTGCTAAAATCAGATGGGCTCACCTTCAACTGTGTTCTTGGTTTTTGCTTTTGTTACAAAGGTGCTGACCTGAGAGGATGGAGGTAGGTCTGTTACAGGTAGGTGTCTCTCCACACTTTCAAATGTTGACGGTATGTCAAACACCACATGGCAATGTATCTATTTTTAATAGCCCCGCCGGTGTGGCTCAGTGGTTGAGAGTTGATCTATGAACCAGGAGGTCACGGTTCAATTCCCAGTCAAGGCACATGCCCAGGTTGCAGGCTCAATTCCCAGTGTGGGGTGTACAGGAACATTGATATTTCTTTCTCTCTCTCCCTCTCCCTTTCTGAAATCAATAAAAATATATTTTTTAAATTATTTTTAATAACTTTCCAGTTGATAACTCCATTAGGTCCTCCTTCAATTCAGTTGAAAGCAAAGAACTGAAAAGCACCCACCCTGCCAGCTGCTAGCTCACTACTCCCGCTGGCCCCTCCACAGGTCCCCCAGCCTGGGACGCAGGGCCAGCAGCACCAGGGCCAGCAGGCAGTGAAGACCTGCGTGAAGAGCCACCATGAGCATTTGTGGGGAGGAAAATGCTTCAGGCTAAGGAATCAGTGTCAGCACATCAGGCCGGGAAAGGGGTCTAAGCTGTGCCCCGGAGAGTCTCCCTCTGCACTGGGGCCTGCTCAGTCCAGGCGGAGGAGGATGGAACTCAGCACCTCGGCTTCCATGTCTTCAAAACCAGAGCCGTGTCCTGCCTGGAAACACTGCCTGCTCTGTGCTGTTGGGTAGGAGAGACGCCTGCTGCACTCACCATCGGCCACAGCAGACACCTCGTCCTGCAGCGCGAGGATCAGCTTGGCCTCCCGAGTGAGGTACTGGCAGCGGCGCTCCTCGTGCTGCAGCACGGTGGCGATTCGTCGGGAAAGGTTGTGCAGGCAGTTGATCACCGAGGGATCCGCGTTGGCCTGTGGGAGAAGCCAAGCCTGACTCAAATGCAGCTTATGTACTCAGATAATACACATACAAAGCAAACACTGAAACCATGAAAGAATCCTCTACTCCTTTCCCCAGGCTCCTCTCCAGGTGCCACTATCACCAATTTCCTGTGTCCCCTCTAGGAGCTGTCCATAAACGCCAGTCCGCTCAGCATCCTATCTTGGGGATAGCTGCCTGGATGGCCGCACAGAGATGGCTCCGTGGAGTCACCCAGTGTGGGGGGTAGGGAACCAGGCATTTCTAACAAGTAGAGCAGTGGTTCTCAACCTTCTGGCCCTTTAAATACAGTTCCTCATGTTGTGACCCAACCATAAAATTATTTTCATTGTTACTTCATAACTGTAATGTTGCTACTGTTATGAATCGTAATGTAAATATCTGATATGCAGGATAGTCTTAGGTGACCCCTGTGAAAGGGTCGTTCGACCGCCAAAGGGGTCGCGACCCACAGGTTGAGAACCGCTGAAGTAGAGGAAGGCTCCCACACTGCAGGGCACCAGGGCTATCCAGGAAGGTAGGGCATCCACTCTGGGCCTGGCAGAGGCAGCCAGTGGGATAATGGAAGGTACAGATCTGTCCAACCACCTGCTGTGTGACCCTGGGTCACGGGGCTCCCATCTAAGAAAGGACAACAGTGGCACCCCCATCACCAATTAGTCAGAAATGTCAGGTGCTCAAAACAGACTACTCACAGCAAAATCCCTGGCAGTGTTTGCAGTCACCAGCGCACTGCTGACTGTTGGTGGACCAACTGGCTATGGTAGAATTTAGTCACACAGCCCCTCTTATAGGGACACAAAGTATAATAAACAGAAGCACCAGGCTAACTGTTCACTGAACATTTTCTATCCTCAAGGTTAAGTGGCTCTTTCTAGCAGACATGACCTTGGCTAACAGGAGAAGCCAGCTGGCTCCAGCCACTCCCATCCCCTGTGTCAACTCTAGAAACTATCAGGGGCTGCAGTCGGGCCAGGCCAAGGGTGGAGCAGGTGGCTGTGGGGTCTGTGAAGATGCTCCTTGGAGCAGATAACTGGCCAGCCATGACTCAGTGCTTCAGGAGGCCCACAGGGCAGCTGAGTCATCCTATGGGGCGGAGGTGAGAAAAGGAAGAGGGAGAATGGTGCTGCTGATTAGAACCCCTGGTGCTGCCTCCCTCTCGTTTATCTGCTAGAAAGCGCCCTGCCCACAGTAAACACCTTCATCCCTGGAGCTGGGAGAGATTTTCTAAACTAGTAGATGTCATGTTCACAAACAGAACTCACACCTGGCAGCATATCTGCGCTGGGGAGAGAACCAAAGGTTGTTCCCATGCTATGCCCACCACTGGCAGCAGCCCTGTCCCTTCGTGTCAAGGGCATCCCCTCAACAGTGTCCCCTGCAAGATTATGAAACTGCAGGGTCTGGGTTTAGAGCAGCGGTTCTCAACCTGTGGGTCGAGACCCCTCTGGAGGTCGAACGACC
>NW_005872114.1:0-9260 GCF_000147115.1 Myotis lucifugus
CTCCTTGGAGGGGATGAGAGCAGCCTTCCAGGAGGTACCCCCTTCCAGGACCTAGCTCCCCGGCAGCTCACCCCTCAGCATGCACAGGGGCCACCCCCAGACAGGAAGGGGGAGACAGAGGGCATTGGCTGGTGCCCCGGAGGCCTGGTGTGGCAGGCTCTGGAACCTGGGTCTTTGCTGCCTGGAACCACATGGACTGGCTGGGGGTGCCTGTGGCTCTGAGTAGCTAGAGGACAGAAATGCCACCAATGGACATCCCAACTCACACCACACGCGTGTCCACCCTACTTTCTCTTTCAGATGTGGGAGGAGTCCTACCAGCGGGTGGCTGACGAGCAGGAGATCTATGAAGGTCCCAGGCAGCCCTGCTGGGTGCACCCCTGTCCTGGAGCTAACCCGTGTGCCAGTGAGGCAGGAAGGCAGTCACCCACTAACCAGATACAAGCCCCATGCTCTTCCCTTAGCCCTTGACTTTGCCTCACAGCCGCTAACTGGCCCCAACACGATGCATCTGGGGCCAGAACTCAGTGAGTAGAAGGCCCTCTCGAGTCTCACTCTGCTCTTTAGAGAAAGAAGTGACGGGGGGAGTAGTTGGGATATGGCGATGGCGTGAAGCTGGGGGGTAAGAATCTCAAGCCAATAAGACCCAATACTCTGGCCTTGGCCCCTCAGCCCAGCTCCATGACCTCCTCCAGCTGAAGCAGGAGAATGCCTGCCTGACCACCATCACCAAGCAGATCACACCCTACGTCCGCTCGATTGCCAAGGTGAAGGAGCGGCTGGAGCCCAGGTGAGACCGGGGTGAGGAGGGTGGGGGTGTCCTCAGGGGAGCCCAGACCCTTCAGAATGTGTGGGGAAGGAGCCACATACTGGGAAGAGCCCCTTTCATGAGGGCCACGTGGGGCCTCTGACCACGTCGGGCCCCCACCACACGCCAGCTGCAGTGGCCTTTCAGTTTCCCGAAGCAGCTAGACCAGCTCCGCTCCCCCCTCTGCCGGGAATGTAGTTGCTTCAGATGGCGGGAGCCCTGTCCTCGGGTCTCAGTTTGAATGTCAGCGGAGGCCTTCCCAGACCACCCGACTGAAAGCCGGTCTCCGCTCACTGTCCCTCCCACCACTGGCTCGGCTGTGCCCTGACCAACCTGGGCCTGTCTCCCTGACCAGAAGGCAGCTTCCCCTCGGGAACTGCTGAGGACCAAGCCCTAGGCAGGCCCTTGAGTGTTTGCTTGAGTTTGGTTTTTGTGCAGCGTGAGCTTCAGGACACGCAGTGGGCGGGCTCTTCCTCTGCAGGTTCCAGGCTCCCGTGGACGAGGAGTCAGAGCAGCTCCAAGACCTGGGTGACGACAGCACGAACGACGAGGCCCAGGCCAGGTACAGCTTGTCTTCCCGCCCTGGGCGAGCGAACAGCTCATTCCAGAGACAGTGTGACGGGGAGACAGACCCCGGATTCCTTTCCCCTCCGGTTCCCTCTGCGGCCTTAGTGGGGCCTCAATTTGTAAAATACGGGTCAGAGAGTTTTGTAATCTGACAGGGACTCGGGGATGACAGATGTGACCTTGATAGACGTGACCCACGTTTTCTAACCATGGTGGCTGCCGGGCCCTGACACCACCGAGAGCCACCAGCACTTTGGACTGGCTCCTGGGCACTCACGCCACGCGGCTCACGCCCACTCGGCGAGGAGCAGTGAGGACCATCTGTGGGAGCACTGCTGTCATTGGAGCCACGGTGTTTGTAAAACAGGGCCGGAGGGAGAAGAGAGCGCAGTAAGACAGCCACTGTCACAGCGGGCTCTCCGCATTTCCCTCTGGGTGAGACGAGCTAGTCAGGGGGACGGGCGGAGAGCGGAGGTGCAGGGTCAGAGCTGACACGCACACTCATACACACACACACACACACACTCACACTCACACACACGCACACTCATACACACACACGCACACACACGCACACACCAGGCTCCACGGTTAGCTCCGATGCTTCAGGCGAGTGAACCGAGCTCCTGCTGAGAGAGCCGAGCTGCTGATGTCTGGGCTACTGCCTCTCATCAGAAATGAAATAGCCCTGAAGGAGACCACCGCTCTGGCTCTGATGACATGGTCGCCGTGCCTTCCAGAAAGGCTTCCTGTTCCAAAAGCCTGGGCCGGGTGGACGCCAGTGCTGGGCCCGGTGAAGCGGGGCGGCGGGTGGCGCCACAGGCTAGAACACACGTTCATGATCCTGTAGGAGTGACCCAGTGTGTGGGGCGGACAAGAGGGAGACCTCGGAGCCGAGAGGAAACAGCCGGACCCCGCACAGCCTCACGGAAGAGCCTCCCCTGCAGAGCAAAGATCCTCATGGACCCAAAGCGAGAAATGGGGGTGACGTCCCCCCACGGAGGGAGCGCCCCACCTAGCAGATGGGGCTGGCCCAGGGCGTGGGCCTGTCACGAGCCAGCCCGGGCCTGTAAGAAAAGCGCGCTCCCACCATGACGTTGCACAGGGGGAAGGGGGATTGCTTATCAGCAGTAAAACCCAGACACGCTCACGGGTCCTCATTTCAGGATCTGGCTGGGGCTTAGCTTTGCTTTCCCTGCGTTCACGTGGCACAAAGTCTGGGTTGTCATCACGGCGACAGGGGACGAGTCCTAGGCCACATGGCTGTTCAGTGAGGGACCATCCAGCCCAGCCGGTGTGGCTCAGTGGTTGAGCGTCAACCTATGAGCCAGGTCACAGTTTGATTCCAGTCAAGGGCACATGCCCAGGTTGTGGGCTCCATCCCCAGTGGGGGGAGTGCAGGAGGCAGCCAATCATTGATTCTCTCTCATCATTGTTGTTTCTCTCTCCCTTCCTCTCTGAATCAATAATAAATATTTTAAATAAATAAAGGAATACCCAGACTCAAGCCTGTCCGTGGCCCAGCCCATCCCCAGGGCCTGTGCTACCCTGTGCCAGGATTACCTGCGTGCCGGGAGGGGCGTGCCGCTCTGAACTTAGATAAGGAGACTCCATGCTCACAGGAAGCCAGTTTCTCCGGAGTCACAGCTTCACTGTTAACCGGGTGCCAATGGGAGGTTCCACCCAGCAATCTGAGCGCTGCTCAGCATAGGGAAACCCTGTGCCCAGCTTCCTCCCTCCCAGGCGAGGGCTGAGCTCCAGAGCAGGTGCAAGGCAGAACGGCCCCACCATAGCTCCTCGGCTCCCTCCCAGGCTGCTGCCTGCACCTGTGCTTGCCTTCTGTTGATTATTAAAGCAGATTCGGCAGCAACTTGTCTCTGGTAGCTTCCCATTCCTACACAGCGCCCTTTCTGCAAGAGGAACTTAATGGTCTTTAAATCGGAAAATTGCCCTGGCTGGTGCGCTCAGTGGTTAGAGCATCGGCTTGTGCACTGAAGGGTCCAGGGTTCAATTCCCGGTCAAGGGCACATACCTGAATTGCAGGTTCGATCCCCAGCCAGGGTTGGTGTGTGTGTGGGAAGCAACCAATCAATGTGCCTCTTTTATATCGATGTTTCTCTTTCTCACCCTCCCTTCCATTCTCTAAAAAAAAAAAAAAAAAAAAAAAAAAAAAAAAAAAAAAAAAAATTCAATGGGAAAAATACCCTTGTGTGAGGACTAACATACATAAAAAAGGAACATTAACCTACATGACCTAAAATTTAAAGTTTTGAGGCAAAATGATGCCCGGAGAGTCACATTTTAAGCAAACGTCCATTTTGTGTCAGGGGTTCAAACAGCCAACGGCTTTTCTGCACCAGCTGGGCTTGCACATCAATACGTTGGTGTCACACGAGAACTGCCAACCCCCCCAGACCCGCCGTTTCAGGGCCTGACGTCCGTGCCAGAGCGGCAAGACCTCGGGAGCCTGCAGGGAGGGAGCGCCTGGCATCACAAACGGCTTAGAGGCGGGAGTTCAGAACTGAGTCACGAATACACCTGCCTGATGCTGCAGGTCCTCTCGTTCCTCAGCCGGAGCGGTGACCTGGGAGCTGCCGCATCCCACACCATCACACCGCTCTTCGTAGTGAAACCGAGTATAGTTTTATTTCAGATTCGGAAAGAATATCAGTATCTGTGAACGAAAACCCAATTTAAAATACTTAAACAAACACTTCTGCATGTAGAAAGAAGAGTAGAATAATTACTCCATGAAGTTATCCTCACTTTGCCGGTTCCCCAGAGCGGCTGCCGGTGGCCGGGCCGGGGATGGCCAGTGCCCCAGGCCACAAGCTCTCAGAGCGGGGCCCAGGGAGCAGGTCCCACCGCGCGGCAATGCTGAGGGTGCCCACCCTCGCAAGTCTCTACAGAAGCAAAAACAGTGGGAGATGGCAGCTAAGGCAGTAGGAAAGTGCAGAGAAGGGACAGTGGTTAGGTCACTGCACCCGTTATGGAGGGACTGTTACCAAGATGAGCTGTGGCTGAGACCTCACTGAGCTGCATCTATTGATGCAATGCATTAGCTTAGGAATACTTCCCCCATCAGTCATCACCAGCCATCACCGAGTGCTGAATGGATGGGAGGGACTGGTAACATTGACTCTTACCAGCTCACACCAGGAGGGGCGGTGGG
Source organism: Myotis lucifugus (assembly GCF_000147115.1). Classification (NCBI taxonomy): domain Eukaryota; kingdom Metazoa; phylum Chordata; class Mammalia; order Chiroptera; family Vespertilionidae; genus Myotis; species Myotis lucifugus. The sequence continues at coordinate 4,548 of NW_005872114.1, forward strand.
GTCTCGGCCTTTTGCTTCCTGCCCAGCTCGCTCCCTCCCTTGGCTGTAAGCTGCCACACGCAGCCCCGCAGGTCCTGTGTAAGGGCTCCGTCCACGGCTTCCAGGCAGCGTGGCTCTGCGAAATGCCCGTGTTCCCCTTAAGAAGCCCCAATGGCACGAGAAATCTCCTGGCGGTTTCGTTCGAGGACACTGGAGACGGCCTTGGCCCAGGAAGCTGGGGGAGTACCCAGAGAGCCCGCACCTCATTAACCCGATTCCCTGCCCGGCAGGCCATCGCTGCTAAATTTGTCCGGTTAAAAATAACCTGAAGAGCCAGGACCGGATGAAAGCCAGCCCCTTGCCAAACCCTGTCCCTCACCGGTTCATCTTCTACCCGAAGTCATCGCGGCCTCTGCCCTGGGACTGACTGCAAAGGAGGGCGCCATGTTCTCCCTGCCCCTCCCGACCGGCTCTGGAAAAGCCCAGCAGAGCGTCAGCCCCGGTGGCCCAGGGCTGAGCTCCTGGCAGCAGGAAGGCGGGCTCTGAACTCCGGGCAGGGGTCCACACCGGCTCCACGTGGCAAGAAGTTTCCCTCAATGAGCTGGGGGTGGCTGCCCCCCCCCCCCCCTCCCGCCAATCCTGCAGTCCTACTAAGTGGAGCTGATCTCACAGAGCGCGGTCTGGGGAACAAGGTTGGCTCAGGCCAGCAGTGGCCTTGGCCAGTCTGATTGCACAGCCCTCCCCGGGCCCAGGGCGGGTCCCTGGGTATCACCCCAGCAGTCAGCGACCCCGCACACCTCTTTGGTATATGATGACGAAATGATCAATTAGGCCGTGAAATCTAGAAATTAATACTATTTTGAGTTGGTAAAATGCTCTTTTGCACACATTTCCGGCATCTGGTACAGTTAACCGAATGTCCATTTTTGCGCAACTCTCACACAGTACAGATTCCACAATGTCCTCTGTCCTCTAAGCATTAAAAACGTTTGACGTTCTTCTGAGTCTTCACACCCCTGTGAGGTAGGCGGTATTGACCCCATTCTACAGATGGGGAGTCTAGGCACGGAAAGGTAGTGGCTCCTCGGAGGCCGCAGGTCTGCGCTCCGCCGCGGTCCCAGCGCCGCCGCCGCCCTGCGCGGAAGGATCTCACAGACCACGCTCCTGTCTCGTCCGGAACTAAACGAAGGTCTTTACAGCTCATGTTTGACTCCTACAGCCAACCACTCTCCCTGAACTGGAAAGACAAAAGCAGGACTAACTCTCAGTCGGGACTGCTTGCTCTAGGTAAGACTTTCACGAGTCGCCTTGCATTGTGCAGCTGTGCGAGCGCTCACACCCCTTTGGAAGACAGTTTGAAGTGGCATCAGGGACGATGAAATTTTGAGAACGAAACATAGAAATCAAGTTAATAGATTTGAATCAAAACACAAAACTACACGCTATGGTAAAAAATAGAACCCAAATCGATGGAGGGCAGTACTTCCCAGTGTCTGACAAGGCCTCGCAGAGAGCAGGCGTCCAGGAACCGCTTCTTGGACAAAGGACTAAGGACACATCTCGGACATGCCTGCCACTGATGACAGCCCCACTGGGGGAGGGCAGGGGCAGGCCAGGAGGCCATGGGAGGGGCGGGGCTCCCTGGTAACACAAAGCCAATTGGCCAGGTGTGGATGCTTCCTTTGTGCCAAATAGGAGTTGGGGCTGTAAACACCGAGCCCCTCTGCACGCACACTGCCATTCATAAAAACAGGTGTGTCAATAGGATAAATACATGGAGAGCCTTATCAGGAAGTGGCTTAAAACTGGATAGATGCTCATGCGCCCACGGAGGATGGGAATGAGGTGGTTAGGGGTGGTTTCGGTTAAAATATATCTCTGACGCTAGAAAGCCCTGGTGCCCACGCCCCTTCCGGCGGAAGAAACCTGATTCCGAGTAATGAGTCCACCTGGCCTGGGGGCGGGGGCTTGGTTACAGCCCAAATGCAGCGAGGCCTCCTGCGGCCAGGCCCGCCCAGCGCTGCCGATAATGCTGTTATCCGCTCCTTGTTCATCTTTCATTCCCATCCCAGCTCTCGATTCAGCCCAAGAACAGACGCTCCGGGAAGTTGGGGGAGGGGGCCTTTGGTCCTAAGGCCTCTGACCTTTGGTCTTGAGGGATGTTCCCAAAGAGGAAATGGTGAGTATAAAGTGATTAAGAGAATCCATCCTGCAGAGTGGCCCACCGGAGGCCGTTTTGTCCCGGGCTGCTCGGAGTGGGAGGCGCCGCGCCCCGGGGTCATAGCTCCACCTTGACCCCCTTTATGAAGGGCAGGCCCGTGGGCACCCGCTTCTTGTACTCCAGGTACTCCTCCCCGAAGAAGTGGATCAGCGAGATCTCCTCCTCTTCCGTCCGGTCGCGGAAGAAGCGCCACACCGTCAGCGCGTAGCCCACGCCGCAGATGGGGTTGCAGAGCATCACCTGGTGGGGACACGAGGCTGATCAGGGTCAGAGGGACGGACACTGTGGACACGAGTGGCACCTGCTTCTGTCAGATCCACAGGACTCCCCGCCAAGGGCCCGAGAGACCCTCCAAATAAATTAGATGAGGTGTCCAGCCGGCGTGGCTGTCGTTGAGCATCGACCTATGAACCAGGAGGTCACGATTGGATTCCTGGTCAAGGGCACACGTCAGGGTTTCGGGCTCATCCCCAGTAGGGGGGGGTGCAGGAGGCAGCCGATCCATGATTCTCTCTCATTAGTGATGTTTCTATCTCTCTCTCCCTCTCCCTTCCTCTCTAAAATCAATAGAAATATATATATTTTTTTAAATAAATAAAGAGGACCAACAACCTTGCGAATACACCGAAAACCACTGAATAGTAAGTACACTTTGAACTGGTGGATTTTATAGGTACGGGAATTATATGTCAAATAAAAAAATATTTGAAGAAAACTTAAAGGAGGCCAGGGTTACCTCTGATACTTTACCTGGGTTCCGATACTCCAGTAAAACCACCCCACGTAAGAAGGGTGCCGGAACCAGGCATACACCCCGCTCGTCACCAGAGTGTGGGTTTCTGACTTTTCATTCTGCACCACGTGGTTGAAGTTGGAACCAGCTGTAAACATCGCCGCTTTCCTCAGACACTCTCCGAAGACCACCATCAGCAGGCCCGTGGTGCTGAGCCAGGTGACCTGCTTCAGTTCTGCAGGGGACACGTGACAAGCGGACTGCTGAGTTCTCCCTTTGGATGCTTAAAATGAATCTATTTTCCAAGACAGGAACCGGGGACCGCACCTCGCTGGCTGGGCACCAGCATTTGTCATCAGGTTAAAATGTAAGTATAAGCAAAACACATCCCCCTAAGTTGTGCTGTTCATCCTTTTAAAGTGCCAACAACCAGCCCAGCTGGTGTGGCTCAGTGGTTGAGTGTTGACCCAGGAACTGAGGTAGCTGGTTCGATTCTCAGTCGGGGCACATGCCTGAGTTGCGGCTTGATCCCCAGTAAGAGGCGTGCAGGAGGCAGCCAATCGATGATGTTCCTCTCTCATCGATGTTTCTATCTCTCGATCCCTCTCCCTCCCTCTCTCTAAAAATCAATAAAAAATATATTTAAAGCGCCAACAGCCCAGTTAGAGCATCATGGCAAAGAGCTGATGGGCTCTCCGTCCACGTCCCCTGCCACACACTCCTGTCCTTCCCTTGGGGACAAGGACAGCCAAGTGAAACACAGCAGGACCCGGCGCTCCCGCTCTGGCCATTCACTGACTCCTGGGACTACATACATGTGGTTACTTTGCTGCGGGAAGTTCACCTGGGGAGCAGGCTCCTGGTGCAGTGGCTTTTGCTAATAAAATCTCCCTGTGGAATTTCTCAGCCACAGAAAAGCCATGGATCCGAGTCTCCTCCGACGGGGAAGTTAGGATTACAGCGATCAGAGGGAGGGCCTCGTCTCAGAGGGCGCACTACGCGCTGCAAGGCTTAAAGCAAGAGGTCACCCTGCCCTCGACTTGAACATCCGGAAGCGGGTGCACAGTCCGTCCTCTATAAAGAGCTTAGTGAGGATGGAGGTCTGCGGAAATCGCTCCGGGAGATTAGGCCCGAGGGGAGAGCCCCCCCACCCCATCTGTCACTGCCATGACGCCCGCGTGGAAGCCACCCCCGCCCGGGGGCGAGCAGGGCACACTGACCTGGCCAGAGGAGGTTCTCAAGGGTGAACTCTATCCAGGAAGAAAGGGCGGCCACGGTGTACTCCAGGCTGTGGTTCAGGAGGAAGGAGTCCAGGGACAGGCTTTTCGGGTTGTTGACCGCCGTGACCAAGTATTCCGAGTAGTGGAACAAGGACAGGGAGCACATGTACCTATTGACAGCAAAGGAGAGGTTAAACTTGAACTTTTGGGGGAGGTCAGCTGGGGCGAAGGAATTGCCATGGGTCCAAGCGCAGATCCGGGCTGTGAAACTATGCCCGAGTCCTGAGGAGTCCCGCTGTCCCGCTGTCCCACCTGAGGGTGGACCTCAGGCACCCATACTACTCCCTCAGGCTTGCAGGCAGTGGTCGGTTTTATGGTTTTTTACGATTCTTGATTGCTTGCATTTACGTATTTACTTATTTATTTATTTTTTAGAGAGGAGAGGGGAAGAGAGAGAGAGAGAAACATCCATGTGGATCGGCTGCCTCCTGCACACCCCCTACGGGCATGTGCCCTGACCAGTATTGCACCCAGCACCTTTCAGTGACCAGGAGGACGCC